>NC_143117.1:978044-1146200 GCF_061535455.1 Colias philodice | reverse complement strand
TCAGGGTCTGATTCGATGTGGTTTAATTGTTATTAAATAAACAAAAATAATAATTAATAAATAATTATTAAAAAAAAATTATGAGGCGTGCACTTTTGGATTTTCCAAACTTTTTTCGTTTATTTCTATCTGAATAACCTATCAAAAGTAACATTCAATTGTGTAAATTTTATTTATTACGGATTCAACATCAAACAACTCTACGGTAAGTATCAAGGTGCGTATTAACTATAGAGCTATTATTTATTACCTTACCTACCTATATGTTATAGCTAATTACTGCTGGGCGCTGCAGCTGGCTGCGATTTCGTCCATGTATCTACTGAAAGGTTTCATGACATAATATGAGCACAGGGGAATAAAATAAAAAGACCAGTATGTACATCCAAAAATATTTATTTCAATGATTACAAATTATCCTTAATCTAATTTTGAAAATCTAACACTGAATTAGATTCCTTACAATATTATTCAAATTAATAACAAAATAACGTATTTTACGACAAATTAATATTGAACTAATTATGTAGTTAAAACACGAAAGCGCATTACCTTATTATACCAGCTGCATTAACCAAAAATTTTATATGATAATAAGTATAATATTTTCAACTGATATCAAAATGTACGAAAAATAGTACATAATAAGTAATTGAACTGAGAACATAATTTAATATTCACACAAAGCTGTATTGTTTCGATATACGTTGTTTTTATTGTAAACTGCATTACATATTTTGATAAAAAAATACTGTAAAACAACAGATGATGAAATTTTCAAAATGAAAAAAAAAATACAAATTTGCCGCGCAATCGACATTTGACAGCTCTACGACTGAATGAGGCGGTTAAAAAAGTTTGTATAATATTAATAGAAATAATTATCGAGATTTAAATTGCTCTACACAAGATTTATTTTGTTTGTTTTATTACTATACTTCTTAAAGACACAATTAACTCGTACTCGTAATACGATACCTTGGAGTTGGAGCGAAAATATTGTTTGTAATAATTTGGCTAGGAAAATACAACAAATCAAAAACACTATTTACTATGGAAAAAAAACCAGGAAGGTGAAAAACATATATTTACGATTTCGATGCACTCGACTTTTAGTAAAATAATAGGTAGGTAAAAATATTATTATGGTTTTGATCACAGACATATCTGTGGTTTTGATTTTAGCTACTAGTATCAGAAAGCTGCGTGTTCAATGCACGTCGGGGTCACACAACTGTGGAGGATACAGTAGACAATATACCTAATGAAGTTTTTCATCTTTTTATTTTACTGCAAATACAAAATAAAAATTAAACAATGGTAATGTAAATTCTAAACAAACTACTACCAAAATACAATTAGAACAAAAATCATTTGACTGGTTGATTTCACCCAGAGGCCAGAGGCGGCTCGTGACAAAATTGTATGGGTGTTCACTTGAAATAAAACAACGAAAATACAATAGCGTAGCGGGATAATTTATTACAAAAAAAAATGAGCACCACATTTTATAAATGTCTATAACACTAAAAATTACAAAGTACAGGCTATTTCAAAACGAATTCAATGATTATCAATAATTAGTAAATCACCGAATTTGCATTCGCGAGCGTACCTACGCGTAGGTATCCATAGTGTTTGTTTATACTAAAGGAATGGCAACGTCGCAATTGCTGCTGTCATGCGATGCGGCAACGTTGCGTGAGACTCAAAACGCTACCTGCTACGGTATGAACGATTGTTATAAAAATAAAAGTTATACATATTTGTTGGCGTAAACTATTTTATTCATCATTAATTTTGGAAAATAAATAATGTCAAAATTGATTACAATAAAACGCAGTTTTATTTTATTACATTACAGGTAAATTAGCTTGGAGAAATTTTTGCGTTTGTAGTAGTGTATGGTCAGCAAATAAAAAAAAACAACATTTTATTTTTAGTTTTTATTCAAGTATATAATATTAGTATTATTAATATTTTATTAGTTCCAAACATTACAAGCAGTGCCGATTTTTACTTCAGTGAAGACGTGTATGAATTAGGTGTTCTCCGGCCAAAAATGTAAACCACGGTAAAAGTGAAACTGTTCGAACGGTTCCGAACACTGCTTTGTGTAGCGCATGTCGCGTGACGGTCGGCTGCCGAGTAGGTATACCTACTCGGCAGCCGCGATACACGCGACATGCGCTACACAGACCAAAAAGTTTGAGACGATGTAATAAAAGTTTCACTTTAATAACAAACAATAACAACAATAACAAACAATAACAACAATCAACAAATACAAAATTTAACAATTAAACTACGTAATAATTATAATTTTCGAATGAAATGTGTGCTTTATGTTCTAACGGTACCAAGCGACTGACGCCGGACTGCACGAGGCACCTGCGGACAGCGTAAACTGGTTTATTCTGGTTTTGTGCGTGTTTCCACTTTCCACTATCAAGTGACGATTTATTTATTTGTTTTGTTTCGTAATTATTATGGTCAAATATTAATTACGAAACAAATTATTATGAACAAGATATTTTATTGTTTCACGGTATTCGCCTTGTCATTGGCTCAAGGACGTAAAATTGAATGATATATTATTTTTTTTATAAAGTCAAAACCATTTTCTTTAAAACATAAATCAGAGTATTGCTAGGGATAAGTATAAAATTAAATAGTAATGTTAGGATATCGAAACATTTTTGTATAGGCTAGAACGATATAATGGAAACGCGCTCTAAGATCTGAGTAATATACACACCACTACATATGCAAAAATTTCTCGAGACTAATTTCACTGTACACTATTGTTTTTTTTTATCAAAACATGTATGTATTTGAGTAGTTAGCAGCATATAATATTCTGAATTTCTGATCCATGCCTATTCACTCAAAACTAATAACACTAATGATTTGTAACAGTAAATTATTTCAATAGGTATTTGAACATTTCATAACCAACAAGTAAGAATAATTCGTACCTATACAAGATACAATAACAAATCTAATACACTATTTATTATTTTATTATATTTCATTATGTGAAAATAACCAGGAAGGTGAAAAACATATTTACGAAAACAAAGTAACATATGGTTTTGCTATTAGCTATCAGGAAAAAAAATCGTATTGGAACAAAAGAAGGATTGTAACTGAATTAGGTAATTAGGTATGTTTGTTTCTGGGTGCACCGTTTTCGACGACGCGACGGCCGACGCGTGACGTAAACAGAGTAGGTACCTACTTTGCTAAAACAAACTAAGTAATAAAATTGTGTGTCTGTCTGAAAATTCGCTAAAGCATATTTTACCAATGTTTGCAAGTTTGTGATTACTTTGATAGTTTATCGATTTATAATAATTGTATACTTATATCATTGTTTAAAAATATTCAAACACAATATGATATAGGTACTGATTTATCACTGGTTTCAGTGATGAACTGATGAGTCAATGTTAGCCACAATACTAATCACTTTCGTCATACATGTGTATGAACTATGATTGATGTGATTTGCAATGTGGTGAAATTTCATAAAAATCACGGGCCAATTTTTTGTTTTGAATCCCACCGAAAATACATATACATATTACTAATTGCGTTATTAGAATAATTAATTACTATACCCACGATCAATTATTACAATTTACAATATAGTCTCAAATGCATACTAGAGAAATATTGCAATTTGAATCAAAAAATGCATAGCATACAAAAATAAATTCACAACACAAGAAATTCCGCGCGCAAATCATAGCGCGTGTCAATGAAATCAAGAATGTAATTTTATATCAAGCCGACGACGACGCCGAACTAAAGTACCTACAGTACCATTTACCTTCAGTGTACAATACAGTTTACAGACCTACGACGGACGAACAATAATGAGTAATAAATTGTTTACAAAAAAAAACATAGTTTCTAAGGTCATTAGTTTTATTTTATTTTATTGTTATTTTCTTTGAACGATTGGAAATGAAATTACTCAATTATTACACATAGAACTTTGATTTATTAGAATTATGCGAATTATGTATAAGATAACGAACGCGAATGCACGACATCTAGCGCGTCAATGTCTAAACATCGCCATTCGTTTAGACATTGACGCGCTAGATGTCGTGCTTTATGTCGTGTTTCGCTTGGCAAAAGTCACGCACACTACTGTAGAAGTGTCAAATTTTGCCGGTATTTCACTGTTGTTTTTCTAAGTAAATAATGTAAGTTATTGATTAAAAAGGTCGAACGCGGACACATTTCATTGTAGAGAAGTGATAAAATGATTAGTTTTAAAGAAATAGTGTCTGTGTTAAGTGTTTAGTCGTCATCAAAAATGTATGGAGGGACGGTCGGAACATCCACCTTAAACAAGAATTATTTCATATAGGTTTTCTATTCAAGAACTGCTCTTACCAATTCAAGATCCTTGGCATCTTGTGGATGTGGATAACCTGAGCATGATGGTTGATCAGTAGTATTTGATATGTCAATTAAGGCAAATTGAGATGGATGGTCTGCCTGATAGAGATAAAAATGTTACTTATAACATTGGATATGGTCCCAAGTAATAATAAATAGATTGCTACAGAAACATGGACTCAATGTTTGGTAAATTGTAAAACTTTTAGTATTTTTTTTATTAAAAGCATTTATTGAACAAACATAGTGTATTATACTTATGGATAGTGTAGCTTTCCAACAACGAAAGAATTAAAAAAATTGGACCAGTACAACAGTAGGACAACTAAAAAAATAACTCAGTAGGTTTTAAGTACCAGTCATCACACCACTTGTCTCATGACACTCTAGGTCTCTAGAGCATATCAGTCAAAAAAGATATTGTGAAGCTTAAGTAAATGAATCCTTAGACACTATCGGAAATTTAAGAACAATTATAATCTTTTTTCCATTAAAATAATATCCTGGTTTTATTATATCGTAATATTGTCTTAATTCTAACTCTAAAATTCTATCCTTACCATATATAGTATTTAATTTTATTAATATATCCTTTAACACATTTGAACTTAACATAGAATGATGTGTTGAGGACGTACGAATGAAAGCTAATGTATTTTCAATTCTAACCAATTCTTGCAATATATCATCTACATTTTCTGTCATTATGCTAAGGATTTGGGCAAATTTAGCATATTTTATCAAACGGGATATTTGTATCCTGGAATCAGATAAATTTAAAGTCAATAACGTTCAAGATAGAATTCGAGGACAACCACTGAAAATAAGTAATATCGACTTAAATGAAATACACTTCAACCACAGCCCTGAAAATCATGTAAAGTTGAATTCAATAAATTTGGAAGATCTGCATAAGATTCATACTAAGGTACTGATGCAAGCACCGATTGAACTAGAAAAGAATACATCGACGATATACCATACCACTGTCCCAATTTATACATTCCTTTTGGGCACTTTGCTACTTTTCGCAACTTACAAAGTAATCCGTTATAAGAACGTTACGTGCTGGAAGAATCAAGACGACCCTAATACAAAGACGGAAGATCAAGACAGTCAAAATTGTACCGAATCTTCGCCAGGACCACAGTTTCCAGCAACATTTTATCACACCGTGCTCAAATAGTTGCTGGTCTTCGGGGGGAGGAGTTACGCCAACGGATCCCCAAGACATTGCTGCGTCGACGTTTCTCACGGGAACGTATTGTACGGACGTAGCAGCTAGGCTATTCTGTAAAAAACGCGCCCGAACTCGCATCTCACCTGAGTGAGTCGACTCACTTCACTTTCGAACGTTCGAGTTTTTGGTTTCGCATTCTGTAAACATCCGCTCGGCAGAGGCGAAGCGAAGTGAGTCTCACTTCGAAACTCACTTGCCTAGTGAAGGGATCTTATAGATTTGAATTTATCGACATTGTTATTATCTTTAAAATGCGGCAATTTAACACATTTTGAAGACATAATAACACTTTAGTATTGTACCGTGGGTGGAATTAAACTAAAATTGCAATTTTACACTGATAAATTCTTTAAAATCAAAATAATTCTAGCGTCACTGAAAAAAAAGGACGCTTGTCTGTGGTTCGTTTGACTTATGTTTATTTCTCAAGTGGTTTTTTGTACCTAATTTTAAAGTGTTTCGTGTTGCATTCTTTCTAAAAGTTATGTTGGAGTTTTGGCTGCATATTACATTCGATGTCCCCGAATTTCATTATTTTGTGTTGTTTAATCGATAGCTGGTAGTGGATTTTCTTAACAAACTGCTTTTCTTTTCCATCAAAAATGCGTAGTTTTTGTGAAAATCGAAATTGAAAATGATATTTTTTAAGGTTATTTTTGTACTAAAAACGCAACTTAAAGTAAAATCTTAAGCCATTATAGTATCAAAATGTCTAATTATCACACTCACACGCATTATTTTTAAATATATTTACGTACCTATTACTTTATTTACATATTACAATT
This sequence comes from Colias philodice, assembly GCF_061535455.1. NCBI lineage: Eukaryota > Metazoa > Arthropoda > Insecta > Lepidoptera > Pieridae > Colias > Colias philodice. The sequence goes on along the minus strand of NC_143117.1, from coordinate 1,139,759 downwards.
TATTTTGTCAAAATAGTATTTTAACAATTTAGTATAGCCAAAAATCGTTCCATATTTTGTATTCACAACAAGCCACAGATAACACAGATTAGTTAATATGACGCAGATCACAGATTAGCAATACAAATATACTAGCTTATCATAGAGTATAAATGATACATTTTAATTTTTAATGTTTTTTTTATAGCTCACTTGCTTCAGTTTTAAAAATCGATTAACTTTTACTTTTAGTATTCAAATAGGTAGCGAGGAGCGAAGCGACGAGCGTGTTAGGTTAACTGTTGAACTGCCGCACGAGCCGAGCGAGCGAAGCGAGCGTGCCGCGGCAGCGGCCGGCGAGTGCCAGAAGCGACTTTAGGGCGATTCCCACTCAAACAAAAAAAAACTACGTAGGTTTAAACAACCTGTTTGTATTTTATTTATGTATCGTAAAATTTTTGTTATTATCAAATGCTATCTAAATTAAAATTACGAAGTGTCTAGTCGTCCGCTAAACGGATGAATAAAATAAATTAGTCGTCCGATTACCGGATGAATAAAATAATTTAATCGTCCGATTATTCGGATTACTAGATAACCTTTTAACACTAAAGCTAGTTGGGTTGGACTAAAGCAAAGGGGGCTCAGGACTTAGAAAATTTTTGATGGAGTTGGTGTCATTATAACACCTATTTATTATTGTTTTATCGTAAAGATTACGCTAATATAAGCATGTTTTATAGGAACAACTTTTCTCTAAAATCAAAAATGGCCGAGATATTCGCCCTCAATTCGTTAGGTTAGGTTTAGGTTAGGTTAGGTTAGGTTTCTTAAAAAAAAAACTACACAGAAATAGGAGCCCCGCGAAGCGGGGCTCCGTCGACGCGCAAAAAAAATCAAGTTTAGGTTAGGTTAGCCGTTAGGTTAGGTTAGGTTAGGTTTCTTAAAAAAAAAACTACACAGAAACAGGAGCCCCGCGAAGCGGGGCTCCGTCGACGCGCAAAAAAAAATCAAGTTTAGGTTAGGTTAGCCGTTAGGTTAGGTTAGGTTAGGTTTCTTAAAAAAAAAACTACACAGAAATAGGAGCCCCGCGAAGCGGGGCTCCGTCGACGCGCAAAAAAAATCAAATACCTACGTGTGCCCTCCTCCCCCCTCTCCTCCCCCCACAAAAAACCTATAATACGTGCGGCAGTTCTCTAAAGAATTATTATTTTATTCATCCGGTAATCGGACAACTAATTTATTTTATTCATCCGTTTAGCGGACGACTAGCGCTGTCCTTAAAATTATTTTTGACAAATTCATTTTAAAAATCACTTTCGAATTATATTTATTATCTACAATTGTGAACGCGTCATAATATAACATTTATTATCTATAATGGCATGTCGTAAATACGTGGTAAATACAAACTTACATTTTCCAGGTAATATAATTTAAGAAATTGTTATAAATAAATTAATAATACGGCATTATATTTAAAAATATTGCCTGTGTGCGAGATTACTAGAAGTTTTAATACGACAATGGTATAAAAGTGTCGTTTTTAGTACAAAAATAACCTTAAAAAAAATAATTTTCATTTTCGATTTTCACAAAAACTACGCATTTTTGTTGGAAAAGAAAAGCAGTTTGTTAAGAAAATCCACTACCAGCTATCGATTAAACAGCACAAAATAATGAAATTCGGGGACATCGAATCAAATATTTAACCGGAGTTTTAGTTAATGTTTCAGTTTGGCTTTATTAAGTTGTTGTGTAATTGCTGTTAAACGTGTTGCATAAATTATTTAAAGGAGAAAACTGCAAAAATAACAACTATGAGGTGAGTAATGTGATTCTTGTATTTAACTAAAATATTATCTTATACAACAAGCTTATTGAAATATTTAACTTAAAATCTTAAACATTGTAGCTCCTCGGAAAGGTCGTCTCATCCCTCCCGTGCCCAAGTAGAGTATCTAGTCGACTATCTTAGCAAACATCCTAGCTTAGCCAAGGGTTTTTCAAAAGTCCCGAGCGCTAGAGACGAAGCTAGAAAAACATGGGAGGAGTTGACTATCAAATTAAATAGCTTGGGAGGCTGCACTAAAACATGGAAACAGTGGACAAAGGTAGGCAATAGGCATATAGAAAACTATTCATCTTATACCGTGTAGGTATCTGGCTTACCTATATATTATTAATAAACTTTTAATTTTGCTTTAGTATTGGTCTGACAAAAAGAGTGCCGTGAAGAAAAAAGCTGCCCTAAGATACCGGGCACGCAATAAGACTGGTGGTGGATGTGAATCGGTGGTGGAGCTTTCAGAGGTGGAGGAGAAAATACTCACATTAATGGGCGGGGAAGGTTTTGCAATTGGTGATAGGCATTTGGAAATTAATCCATTTGAAGTAAGCTATTGTTATCGATTTTGTTGATCCGATACATGTATGTATGTAAAATATAATTATTCAATGTCATGTTCTTTTTTTAGGAAATCCCCGTCCTTACTGATGCCAACGAAAGCCCCACATTGTCGACTTCATCTATGATAAATGAAACCACAACTATTGTAAGTAAATACCTAGTGTATTAATAAAATATTACTTAATAATAAACAACTTATTAGTAAATGTTTCTTATATTGTTCTAGGAATACCAAGTCTTGGATGAGACTGCTATAAATACGGAAAATGTTAGTATGGCAGATACTGAGGTATATATTAATAAGATATTATGAAAATGGTACTTTTTTATTGATTCCAGTATTTGAAATACTATGTTTTTTTTTCAGAGACCTCAACTAATTCAGCAATATGTTAACTGTATCCCGAATCCCGAACCTTCCCCTGCTCATACACCACCGAGAGCGGAGGTAACGAGCCCTCTGCAAGCAGTTACCCCCTCTGGCTCAGGCAACTTTCCTGCTCGACGTCAATTGAACGTCGCGGGTCCATCACCACGTCGTACTACAAGTAATTATGAGATTTATGAATTGATTTACAATATTTATAATCCATACTAATATTATAAATGCGAAAGTAACTCTGTCTGTCTGTCTGTTACTCAATCACGCCTTAACTACTGAACCAATTTGCATGAAATTTGGTATAGAGATATTTTGATACCCGAGAAAGGACATAGGATAGGTTTTATCCCGGAAATCCTACGGGAACGGGTTTTTCTTTGAAAACGCGGGCGAAGCCGCGGGCGGAAAGCTAGTCAACAATAAAAATTTGGAAATACATACAAATAAAACTAAATAATACTTGATAATGAATTAAGGAAATAATAATAACATCAGAAGACTTGTCAAAAATGCGTCACCGCGACCGGTGGAAATAATAATAAATTAATATTTATTTTACGTTTCAGGGTCATCGAGTCGTCCACAACAACGGCAAAGAAGACGATCACCTCCATCACAAAGGCGGCAATCTCAATTAACAACCTTTACTGAAAGGTTTCTTAGCTTGGAAGAGCAACGGATTGAGATTGACCGTCGCTACTGTGAGTTACAGGAGGTGATGGTCAACTCACAAAGGGAGACCAACAGAATGACAGCAGAGGGCCTGATTGCCGTCGGGGAAGGTCTTAAATTATTAGCTGAAAATTTAAAAAAATAAAATACTTTTATACTTAAATACATTTATTAGTTCTTAACTTATTTTAGTAGTAAAAAATTATCTGTGGTTTTACTTATAGTTTCTTAATTTACTAACATTAGTTTATAAGCCCTAATTGAGTTACTAACACCTATGAATATAATTTTCTGGAATAAATAATTTGCATTGATTTTTGATTGAATTAATTACAATTACCGCGTGTTCCTTGCCCTCCATAATTCATTTATCAATCTTTGTCTACATAGCTGACCAAGTGCAGTTTCATTAGGTACATCCTCATTTGAAGCTACACTTTGTCTGGTCCTATGAAAACCAGCCTCAACCTCTAGCTCTGAATTGAATATGGCTGGAGCTGGCAGGCCGGCACGATTACAAATATTGTGAAGCACGCAACATGCTATTACAATCTTCGAAACCGTGTCGGGGTCATAATGTAGGACTCTATGTGCTAATAGGCATCTAAATCTGGCTTTAAGGACCCCAATTGTTCTTTCTACGGTGTTTCTTGCAGTAGCATGCAGCTAGTTATAGTGATGTTCTGGTGTTCCCTCGTCTGCATTTGGAACTGGCACCATTAGGTACTGACGCTGCGGATACCCAGAATCACCTGTAACAATGAATATTGTTAAAAAATAAAATGTTTTGTCATCAACAATTATATTTTTATTAGGAGTTAGGAGTTTTCAATGATTTCGCCTGCTCTCCAATTTTTATGAATTCCGTGAACTTCGGTAATAAAGCCTAAATTACTCAGAAATAAAGTAGTTTTTTTAATGATGAAAGAATTTTTGAAGGAATTAATCCAGTAGTTTTTGAGTTAAATATTTACAAACAAACAAAGATTCGTCTTTATAATTAATTAGCTAAGAGGTAACTCACCTAACAAGTACACAGATTCGCCTGTTTGTACTAATTGTTCGAGGTGGTCCCGAATGATGCAATTATTAAAAATAAGGCTGTCGTGAGTCGCTCCGCCATATGTTGCATCTACATGTATTATGTTCAAATCTGCATCTGTGAACTGCAAAAAGAATTATTTTACAACTATTTTTATGTGGCTGTTCTAATGAATGTTAAAAAAAATATAGGTACTAGCAGCGTCTTGTGATTTATACTGCTTCGTTAATGATCCTATGGAATTGGTCCAAATTTCATTAAATCGATTTTCTGTGGTTCAAGTGCGAAAGCGTATACAGACATTATTATATCAGGCTTACCATTTGTACATTTCTTGCATGATATCCTTTGCGACAGTAGTATCGTTCTTCATGGCAAGTTGGTCTCACCATTGTCACAAAAGTCCCATCTACACATCCTATTACCCCAGGAATACTGAATTTCTCATAGAATCTGCAATAAGAAATAAAAAAATCATTAAATATTTTTCATTAACATGATAGGTTTATTTAGGTAGGTACACAAACCTTGTTTTGAGTCTCAGTCTTTCTTCAGAATTTTGGGGAAATCTTATGTATTTTTTTACTATACTTGGATGGCTTAGGGCTTCTATGACCTCGTGGATACTACGAGATGCTGATGGCTGCGACACAAACGAATTTATGTGTTTTCCACATATCCTTTGATAGCTCCCAGTCGCAAAGAAAGAAAGTGCACATAACAACTGAAAAAAATTAATGAAATTTCTTGAAACTATCAAAATAAAAGGTACTTAATCTGATAAGGAAACCATCCATAATTAAAGTCGGTTAATAACTCAAAACGTTTTTAAAGAAACCGTAAGGGAGAGAATCTTTGGACTTTAACATAGGGTACCTACCACTTGAAAGGGTGACATCATAAAAAATAATCGGGGATTAGATGACGTTATCGTTAGTGGTTCTATGTTCTATGCGAGGAAGTTATGTTACCTACCTACATAATGGAATGTTTTACAGAGTTATGGGAAAGTTATCCCAATATTCACACGGGATCGGGACTTCCGCAGATGAAATCACGGGACCGATGACTATTGTAACAGTAACTTTTCATGACATTATGAATACACATATAAAGCACTTAGATACATACCTTGACTCTAGCAGTTAATCCTCTTCGTCGACGTTGAGGTTTTTTAACTAAAACTTTAATGTCTTCCATCACTTGAGAAACTAGTTCTTCCGATAAACGGTAGCATTCAACAAAATTTTTATTTCGATTAATAATTTGCATGTCCCGAATGCTGGTACTTTGCCGGCGACTTTCTATTATATCCACAGCATTAGCTTCTCGTATTATAGCACTTAATATAAAATAACGCGCCATTTTAGTAAAAAAATATATAAAATTTGTATCAAATTTGTTCCACAACCACTAACTCACTCACGAACTCGGCACCTAATAGGCGAGTGAATTGCTGACAGGTGAATTCGTATTTGTAAATACTCGAACTCGACGTTCGAGGTGTAAAATTACCTTACAGAATGCCGAATTCATACTATAAACGTCAAAATCACAGACATGTATATTTAAGTAGACAACGCAAGTACCGCGATCTGTATGAAAACCAAGCGTGTCATATTTTTTGTACTGACCTTGACGCGTTATGACGTCACGAGCGCTTTTTAGTGATGTTAATTTCATTTTACGCTAAATCGATTAGGCCGCCACTCGCGCGGCGATTCTAGTATCGTCCTATCCCATCGAAGTAAATCGAAAGAAATCAGATCAAACTAGATCTATGTCTAAGAGGTAGTCAAATAAATGAATCGTAATCGATTACTAAATCGATTCAAGACAGAAAAATGATAATTACCATAGACAGAGGGATGATAAAATAAAGTTATAAACCTTTTAATATTCTAACAAGTAAACTAATGTGTTTTAGCTTTTTCTTACATATGCCCATTGAGTTACCATGTACTACGTACTAGAGAGGCCATCGAAAGAAAGTAATGAAACTGTCAATCAATCAATCTTTATGTCCCGTTGCATCGATCCATTTTCCTTTTATGTTCGGGTTACTTGGAAAACTGAAAAAACAAACATAGTCTAAGCAATAAGGAGTTTTCTTAAAAAACTCCCAAGATGACACTTTATAACTAATGGCGTCCATGTCATAATATTTATTTTTAGTACCTTTGTATTAAAATACTTAAAAGTTCTAGGTCAAGTCGTATTAAATGACAAAAAAAATCTATGCCTTTTTTTCTGAAAAATTGCTCCTTCAAATTATCATTTTTCTGTTCGATTATAAAATCGATTAGAATCGAGAACTGTTGCATCAAATGAACATCACTAACCACAAAATTGGACAGAAAAATGAGAACAGAAAAATGAGAAGACGCTATTCATTGCTTGTTATCATACGACGCGATCTTTACCGTGCCAAGTAAAAGCCGCAATGTATTCCGAATCATTTCGTATGATTTGGTATCCGTGTTTGTCACGATCGTTTTCCACAGATATTCTTTATTTGATTTTAAAATAAATAGTGCATATTCTGATTAGAAAATTACTTACCGGTGGAAGGAAACATCTATGCTAACTCGGCCACTCACAGCTGTGGAGTTTCTACAGTTTATAACGGCGCAATTCGGCATTTTACTTTATTCAGCTTCACGTCTTTCCTTGGCGAACTGCAAGCGCGGACTGAGTGTAGGCCAGCGTCAAGTAAGTTTCATAAACTTAGTTTGGACACGGGAAGTACATACACTCGCTTAGTCTATCTTGATACATGTCTGTGGTCAAAATACTCACTTAGCACAGTTCGCCTCGTCGCCGCTCTCGACGATGTGGCGCCACTAGTACTGTCGAGTTTTACAGAATACGAAATCGAAAACTCACCGCGGATTCCGCGTTCGAGTTTTTATAATAACCTTACAGAATAGCACTGCAGATTCCATTGGCGCAACGTAATTTTAAGTTTTCATTTTATATTCAATTAGCTTTATAGTTATTAATTGTTAAGACTTGCATCGAGCAAGACGTATTGTAATAAGTTTATATTAAAGTATTTCTAAGTGAATTCGTAGTTTTTTTTGGGGCCTCCGGCTGTCTGAAACATAATTTGTGTAATTGTTTATTTATTCTGAATCTTTAAGTTTATTGATTTTTATCCTTTACATAAGCTGTATTTAATAAAAAATGTTTAAAACTCGAATTTTCGAAATTTTTGATTTATAAGTTCTATGTAACGTTTTATAATTAAGTTATGGTATAATTAAATGTAGATTTCACTTTTGTACAGCTTAGACATTTTTCTGTATGGATACAGTGCCTTTCGATTTGAAGTTGGATAACATTTCATTTTATAGGTACTATTATAAAATTAAGAGCATGAAAGAAAAAAAAAAGCATTTCTTCATAATGCTATTGTTACCACAAAAAATATTTTCTTAATCGCAAATTTTAAGAGAAAATAAATTAAAATTAAAATTGATGTGGCGACGTTATACATACAGACGTTAGAACAAAGTCCACCATAAGAATGACGTCATTTAGGAATAAGACGATTTTTAAACATTAATAAAAACCTAAATATTTTCAAAAAGTAAAAATTACTGTTAGTTTTTATCTAGTTTTAATTAAAATAAAAATAAAAACAAGTAGCAAAAAATTTTGAAATGTTGTAATTTTGGAGCACCCTGTAAAGTCTGTATTTGTATGAACATAAGTGGAGATCGCGTCCACTTATTTTCATGCGTAAACGATGATATTCATACTCAACAGGTAACTTGGATTAACAAATAGGATAGGTTATATCCCGTAAATCCCACGGGAACGGGAACTATTTATTTATTGCACGCCTCATAAGCGAAGCGTTGAGGTGGGTACTACTGTCACTTCGCGCAAAACATCTGATTTTTCAAACTTAAAATGTCTTTATGTATCATACATTGCACTTGTAAGATAATAAATACACACACATATTAAGAAAAAAACACTATTTTTAACATTCATGATATTTTTGATGTCATTTTTGTTATTTAAACTAGTTAAAAAACAGTTTAAAAAAGTTCTGTCTTGGACGTCCGTGTGTCTGTATGTGCGGAGGATTTTCTTGTTAACACGATAGCGACCGAAATACTTTACTAATCGAGTCTTTTTTTTTCTCTTACGCTTGAGTATGCTCAGGAATAGAACCCTTTCATTTTTCAGGGTCTGATTCGATGTGGTTTAATTGTTATTAAATAAACAAAAATAATAATTAATAAATAATTATTAAAAAAAAATTATGAGGCGTGCACTTTTGGATTTTCCAAACTTTTTTCGTTTATTTCTATCTGAATAACCTATCAAAAGTAACATTCAATTGTGTAAATTTTATTTATTACGGATTCAACATCAAACAACTCTACGGTAAGTATCAAGGTGCGTATTAACTATAGAGCTATTATTTATTACCTTACCTACCTATATGTTATAGCTAATTACTGCTGGGCGCTGCAGCTGGCTGCGATTTCGTCCATGTATCTACTGAAAGGTTTCATGACATAATATGAGCACAGGGGAATAAAATAAAAAGACCAGTATGTACATCCAAAAATATTTATTTCAATGATTACAAATTATCCTTAATCTAATTTTGAAAATCTAACACTGAATTAGATTCCTTACAATATTATTCAAATTAATAACAAAATAACGTATTTTACGACAAATTAATATTGAACTAATTATGTAGTTAAAACACGAAAGCGCATTACCTTATTATACCAGCTGCATTAACCAAAAATTTTATATGATAATAAGTATAATATTTTCAACTGATATCAAAATGTACGAAAAATAGTACTTAATAAGTAATTGAACTGAGAACATAATTTAATATTCACACAAAGCTGTATTGTTTCGATATACGTTGTTTTTATTGTAAACTGCATTACATATTTTGATAAAAAAATACTGTAAAACAACAGATGATGAAATTTTCAAAATGAAAAAAAAAATACAAATTTGCCGCGCAATCGACATTTGACAGCTCTACGACTGAATGAGGCGGTTAAAAAAGTTTGTATAATATTAATAGAAATAATTATCGAGATTTAAATTGCTCTACACAAGATTTATTTTGTTTGTTTTATTACTATACTTCTTAAAGACACAATTAACTCGTACTCGTAATACGATACCTTGGAGTTGGAGCGAAAATATTGTTTGTAATAATTTGGCTAGGAAAATACAACAAATCAAAAACACTATTTACTATGGAAAAAAAACCAGGAAGGTGAAAAACATATATTTACGATTTCGATGCACTCGACTTTTAGTAAAATAATAGGTAGGTAAAAATATTATTATGGTTTTGATCACAGACATATCTGTGGTTTTGATTTTAGCTACTAGTATCAGAAAGCTGCGTGTTCAATGCACGTCGGGGTCACACAACTGTGGAGGATACAGTAGACAATATACCTAATGAAGTTTTTCATCTTTTTATTTTACTGCAAATACAAAATAAAAATTAAACAATGGTAATGTAAATTCTAAACAAACTACTACCAAAATACAATTAGAACAAAAATCATTTGACTGGTTGATTTCACCCAGAGGCCAGAGGCGGCTCGTGACAAAATTGTATGGGTGTTCACTTGAAATAAAACAACGAAAATACAATAGCGTAGCGGGATAATTTATTACAAAAAAAAAATGAGCACCACATTTTATAAATGTCTATAACACTAAAAATTACAAAGTACAGGCTATTTCAAAACGAATTCAATGATTATCAATAATTAGTAAATCACCGAATTTGCATTCGCGAGCGTACCTACGCGTAGGTATCCATAGTGTTTGTTTATACTAAAGGAATGGCAACGTCGCAATTGCTGCTGTCATGCGATGCGGCAACGTTGCGTGAGACTCAAAACGCTACCTGCTACGGTATGAACGATTGTTATAAAAATAAAAGTTATACATATTTGTTGGCGTAAACTATTTTATTCATCATTAATTTTGGAAAATAAATAATGTCAAAATTGATTACAATAAAACGCAGTTTTATTTTATTACATTACAGGTAAATTAGCTTGGAGAAATTTTTGCGTTTGTAGTAGTGTATGGTCAGCAAATAAAAAAAAACAACATTTTATTTTTAGTTTTTATTCAAGTATATAATATTAGTATTATTAATATTTTATTAGTTCCAAACATTACAAGCAGTGCCGATTTTTACTTCAGTGAAGACGTGTATGAATTAGGTGTTCTCCGGCCAAAAATGTAAACCACGGTAAAAGTGAAACTGTTCGAACGGTTCCGAACACTGCTTTGTGTAGCGCATGTCGCGTGACGGTCGGCTGCCGAGTAGGTATACCTACTCGGCAGCCGCGATACACGCGACATGCGCTACACAGACCAAAAAGTTTGAGACGATGTAATAAAAGTTTCACTTTAATAACAAACAATAACAACAATAACAAACAATAACAACAATCAACAAATACAAAATTTAACAATTAAACTACGTAATAATTATAATTTTCGAATGAAATGTGTGCTTTATGTTCTAACGGTACCAAGCGACTGACGCCGGACTGCACGAGGCACCTGCGGACAGCGTAAACTGGTTTATTCTGGTTTTGTGCGTGTTTCCACTTTCCACTATCAAGTGACGATTTATTTATTTGTTTTGTTTCGTAATTATTATGGTCAAATATTAATTACGAAACAAATTATTATGAACAAGATATTTTATTGTTTCACGGTATTCGCCTTGTCATTGGCTCAAGGACGTAAAATTGAATGATATATTATTTTTTTTATAAAGTCAAAACCATTTTCTTTAAAACATAAATCAGAGTATTGCTAGGGATAAGTATAAAATTAAATAGTAATGTTAGGATATCGAAACATTTTTGTATAGGCTAGAACGATATAATGGAAACGCGCTCTAAGATCTGAGTAATATACACACCACTACATATGCAAAAATTTCTCGAGACTAATTTCACTGTACACTATTGTTTTTTTTTATCAAAACATGTATGTATTTGAGTAGTTAGCAGCATATAATATTCTGAATTTCTGATCCATGCCTATTCACTCAAAACTAATAACACTAATGATTTGTAACAGTAAATTATTTCAATAGGTATTTGAACATTTCATAACCAACAAGTAAGAATAATTCGTATACAAGATACAATAACAAATCTAATACACTATTTATTATTTTATTATATTTCATTATGTGAAAATAACCAGGAAGGTGAAAAACATATTTACGAAAACAAAGTAACATATGGTTTTGCTATTAGCTATCAGGAAAAAAAATCGTATTGGAACAAAAGAAGGATTGTAACTGAATTAGGTAATTAGGTATGTTTGTTTCTGGGTGCACCGTTTTCGACGACGCGACGGCCGACGCGTGACGTAAACAGAGTAGGTACCTACTTTGCTAAAACAAACTAAGTAATAAAATTGTGTGTCTGTCTGAAAATTCGCTAAAGCATATTTTACCAATGTTTGCAAGTTTGTGATTACTTTGATAGTTTATCGATTTATAATAATTGTATACTTATATCATTGTTTAAAAATATTCAAACACAATATGATATAGGTACTGATTTATCACTGGTTTCAGTGATGAACTGATGAGTCAATGTTAGCCACAATACTAATCACTTTCGTCATACATGTGTATGAACTATGATTGATGTGATTTGCAATGTGGTGAAATTTCATAAAAATCACGGGCCAATTTTTTGTTTTGAATCCCACCGAAAATACATATACATATTACTAATTGCGTTATTAGAATAATTAATTACTATACCCACGATCAATTATTACAATTTACAATATAGTCTCAAATGCATACTAGAGAAATATTGCAATTTGAATCAAAAAATGCATAGCATACAAAAATAAATTCACAACACAAGAAATTCCGCGCGCAAATCATAGCGCGTGTCAATGAAATCAAGAATGTAATTTTATATCAAGCCGACGACGACGCCGAACTAAAGTACCTACAGTACCATTTACCTTCAGTGTACAATACAGTTTACAGACCTACGACGGACGAACAATAATGAGTAATAAATTGTTTACAAAAAAAAACATAGTTTCTAAGGTCATTAGTTTTATTTTATTTTATTGTTATTTTCTTTGAACGATTGGAAATGAAATTACTCAATTATTACACATAGAACTTTGATTTATTAGAATTATGCGAATTATGTATAAGATAACGAACGCGAATGCACGACATCTAGCGCGTCAATGTCTAAACATCGCCATTCGTTTAGACATTGACGCGCTAGATGTCGTGCTTTATGTCGTGTTTCGCTTGGCAAAAGTCACGCACACTACTGTAGAAGTGTCAAATTTTGCCGGTATTTCACTGTTGTTTTTCTAAGTAAATAATGTAAGTTATTGATTAAAAAGGTCGAACGCGGACACATTTCATTGTAGAGAAGTGATAAAATGATTAGTTTTAAAGAAATAGTGTCTGTGTTAAGTGTTTAGTCGTCATCAAAAATGTATGGAGGGACGGTCGGAACATCCACCTTAAACAAGAATTATTTCATATAGGTTTTCTATTCAAGAACTGCTCTTACCAATTCAAGATCCTTGGCATCTTGTGGATGTGGATAACCTGAGCATGATGGTTGATCAGTAGTATTTGATATGTCAATTAAGGCAAATTGAGATGGATGGTCTGCCTGAAAGAGATAAAAATGTTACTTATAACATTGGATATGGTCCCAAGTAATAATAAATAGATTGCTACAGAAACATGGACTCAATGTTTGGTAAATTGTAAAACTTTTAGTATTTTTTTTATTAAAAGCATTTATTGAACAAACATAGTGTATTATACTTATGGATAGTGTAGCTTTCCAACAACGAAAGAATTAAAAAAATTGGACCAGTACAACAGTAGGACAACTAAAAAAATAACTCAGTAGGTTTTAAGTACCAGTCATCACACCACTTGTCTCATGACACTCTAGGTCTCTAGAGCATATCAGTCAAAAAAGATATTGTGAAGCTTAAGTAAATGAATCCTTAGACACTATCGGAAATTTAAGAACAATTATAATCTTTTTTCCATTAAAATAATATCCTGGTTTTATTATATCGTAATATTGTCTTAATTCTAACTCTAAAATTCTATCCTTACCATATATAGTATTTAATTTTATTAATATATCCTTTAACACATTTGAACTTAACATAGAATGATGTGTTGAGGACGTACGAATGAAAGCTAATGTATTTTCAATTCTAACCAATTCTTGCAATATATCATCTACATTTTCTGTCATTATGCTAAGGATTTGGGCAAATTTAGCATATTTTATCAAACGGGATATTTGTATCCTGGAATCAGATAAATTTAAAGTCAATAACGTTCAAGATAGAATTCGAGGACAACCACTGAAAATAAGTAATATCGACTTAAATGAAATACACTTCAACCACAGCCCTGAAAATCATGTAAAGTTGAATTCAATAAATTTGGAAGATCTGCATAAGATTCATACTAAGGTACTGATGCAAGCACCGATTGAACTAGAAAAGAATACATCGACGATATACCATACCACTGTCCCAATTTATACATTCCTTTTGGGCACTTTGCTACTTTTCGCAACTTACAAAGTAATCCGTTATAAGAACGTTACGTGCTGGAAGAATCAAGACGACCCTAATACAAAGACGGAAGATCAAGACAGTCAAAATTGTACCGAATCTTCGCCAGGACCACAGTTTCCAGCAACATTTTATCACACCGTGCTCAAATAGTTGCTGGTCTTCGGGGGGAGGAGTTACGCCAACGGATCCCCAAGACATTGCTGCGTCGACGTTTCTCACGGGAACGTATTGTACGGACGTAGCAGCTAGGCTATTCTGTAAAAAACGCGCCCGAACTCGCATCTCACCTGAGTGAGTCGACTCACTTCACTTTCGAACGTTCGAGTTTTTGGTTTCGCATTCTGTAAACATCCGCTCGGCAGAGGCGAAGCGAAGTGAGTCTCACTTCGAAACTCACTTGCCTAGTGAAGGGATCTTATAGATTTGAATTTATCGACATTGTTATTATCTTTAAAATGCGGCAATTTAACACATTTTGAAGACATAATAACACTTTAGTATTGTACCGTGGGTGGAATTAAACTAAAATTGCAATTTTACACTGATAAATTCTTTAAAATCAAAATAATTCTAGCGTCACTGAAAAAAAAGGACGCTTGTCTGTGGTTCGTTTGACTTATGTTTATTTCTCAAGTGGTTTTTTGTACCTAATTTTAAAGTGTTTCGTGTTGCATTCTTTCTAAAAGTTATGTTGGAGTTTTGGCTGCATATTACATTCGATGTCCCCGAATTTCATTATTTTGTGTTGTTTAATCGATAGCTGGTAGTGGATTTTCTTAACAAACTGCTTTTCTTTTCCATCAAAAATGCGTAGTTTTTGTGAAAATCGAAATTGAAAATGATATTTTTTAAGGTTATTTTTGTACTAAAAACGCAACTTAAAGTAAAATCTTAAGCCATTATAGTATCAAAATGTCTAATTATCACACTCACACGCATTATTTTTAAATATATTTACGTACCTATTACTTTATTTACATATTACAATTTATTTTGTCAAAATAGTATTTTAACAATTTAGTATAGCCAAAAATCGTTCCATATTTTGTATTCACAACAAGCCACAGATAACACAGATTAGTTAATATGACGCAGATCACAGATTAGCAATACAAATATACTAGCTTATCATAGAGTATAAATGATACATTTTAATTTTTAATGTTTTTTTTATAGCTCACTTGCTTCAGTTTTAAAAATCGATTAACTTTTACTTTTAGTATTCAAATAGGTAGCGAGGAGCGAAGCGACGAGCGTGTTAGGTTAACTGTTGAACTGCCGCACGAGCCGAGCGAGCGAAGCGAGCGTGCCGCGGCAGCGGCCGGCGAGTGCCAGAAGCGACTTTAGGGCGATTCCCACTCAAACAAAAAAAAACTACGTAGGTTTAAACAACCTGTTTGTATTTTATTTATGTATCGTAAAATTTTTGTTATTATCAAATGCTATCTAAATTAAAATTACGAAGTGTCTAGTCGTCCGCTAAACGGATGAATAAAATAAATTAGTCGTCCGATTACCGGATGAATAAAATAATTTAATCGTCCGATTATTCGGATTACTAGATAACCTTTTAACACTAAAGCTAGTTGGGTTGGACTAAAGCAAAGGGGGCTCAGGACTTAGAAAATTTTTGATGGAGTTGGTGTCATTATAACACCTATTTATTATTGTTTTATCGTAAAGATTACGCTAATATAAGCATGTTTTATAGGAACAACTTTTCTCTAAAATCAAAAATGGCCGAGATATTCGCCCTCAATTCGTTAGGTTAGGTTTAGGTTAGGTTAGGTTAGGTTTCTTAAAAAAAAAACTACACAGAAATAGGAGCCCCGCGAAGCGGGGCTCCGTCGACGCGCAAAAAAAATCAAGTTTAGGTTAGGTTAGCCGTTAGGTTAGGTTAGGTTAGGTTAGGTTTCTTAAAAAAAAAACTACACAGAAACAGGAGCCCCGCGAAGCGGGGCTCCGTCGACGCGCAAAAAAAAATCAAGTTTAGGTTAGGTTAGCCGTTAGGTTAGGTTAGGTTAGGTTTCTTAAAAAAAAAACTACACAGAAATAGGAGCCCCGCGAAGCGGGGCTCCGTCGACGCGCAAAAAAAATCAAATACCTACGTGTGCCCTCCTCCCCCCTCTCCTCCCCCCACAAAAAACCTATAATACGTGCGGCAGTTCTCTAAAGAATTATTATTTTATTCATCCGGTAATCGGACAACTAATTTATTTTATTCATCCGTTTAGCGGACGACTAGCGCTGTCCTTAAAATTATTTTTGACAAATTCATTTTAAAAATCACTTTCGAATTATATTTATTATCTACAATTGTGAACGCGTCATAATATAACATTTATTATCTATAATGGCATGTCGTAAATACGTGGTAAATACAAACTTACATTTTCCAGGTAATATAATTTAAGAAATTGTTATAAATAAATTAATAATACGGCATTATATTTAAAAATATTGCCTGTGTGCGAGATTACTAGAAGTTTTAATACGACAATGGTATAAAAGTGTCGTTTTTAGTACAAAAATAACCTTAAAAAAAATAATTTTCATTTTCGATTTTCACAAAAACTACGCATTTTTGTTGGAAAAGAAAAGCAGTTTGTTAAGAAAATCCACTACCAGCTATCGATTAAACAGCACAAAATAATGAAATTCGGGGACATCGAATCAAATATTTAACCGGAGTTTTAGTTAATGTTTCAGTTTGGCTTTATTAAGTTGTTGTGTAATTGCTGTTAAACGTGTTGCATAAATTATTTAAAGGAGAAAACTGCAAAAATAACAACTATGAGGTGAGTAATGTGATTCTTGTATTTAACTAAAATATTATCTTATACAACAAGCTTATTGAAATATTTAACTTAAAATCTTAAACATTGTAGCTCCTCGGAAAGGTCGTCTCATCCCTCCCGTGCCCAAGTAGAGTATCTAGTCGACTATCTTAGCAAACATCCTAGCTTAGCCAAGGGTTTTTCAAAAGTCCCGAGCGCTAGAGACGAAGCTAGAAAAACATGGGAGGAGTTGACTATCAAATTAAATAGCTTGGGAGGCTGCACTAAAACATGGAAACAGTGGACAAAGGTAGGCAATAGGCATATAGAAAACTATTCATCTTATACCGTGTAGGTATCTGGCTTACCTATATATTATTAATAAACTTTTAATTTTGCTTTAGTATTGGTCTGACAAAAAGAGTGCCGTGAAGAAAAAAGCTGCCCTAAGATACCGGGCACGCAATAAGACTGGTGGTGGATGTGAATCGGTGGTGGAGCTTTCAGAGGTGGAGGAGAAAATACTCACATTAATGGGCGGGGAAGGTTTTGCAATTGGTGATAGGCATTTGGAAATTAATCCATTTGAAGTAAGCTATTGTTATCGATTTTGTTGATCCGATACATGTATGTATGTAAAATATAATTATTCAATGTCATGTTCTTTTTTTAGGAAATCCCCGTCCTTACTGATGCCAACGAAAGCCCCACATTGCCGACTTCATCTATGATAAATGAAACCACAACTATTGTAAGTAAATACCTAGTGTATTAATAAAATATTACTTAATAATAAACAACTTATTAGTAAATGTTTCTTATATTGTTCTAGGAATACCAAGTCTTGGATGAGACTGCTATAAATACGGAAAATGTTAGTATGGCAGATACTGAGGTATATATTAATAAGATATTATGAAAATGGTACTTTTTTATTGATTCCAGTATTTGAAATACTATGTTTTTTTTTTCAGAGACCTCAACTAATTCAGCAATATGTTAACTGTATCCCGAATCCCGAACCTTCCCCTGCTCATACACCACCGAGAGCGGAGGTAACGAGCCCTCTGCAAGCAGTTACCCCCTCTGGCTCAGGCAACTTTCCTGCTCGACGTCAATTATTGAACGTCGCGGGTCCATCACCACGTCGTACTACAAGTAATTATGAGATTTATGAATTGATTTACAATATTTATAATCCATACTAATATTATAAATGCGAAAGTAACTCTGTCTGTCTGTCTGTTACTCAATCACGCCTTAACTACTGAACCAATTTGCATGAAATTTGGTATAGAGATATTTTGATACCCGAGAAAGGACATAGGATAGGTTTTATCCCGGAAATCCTACGGGAACGGGTTTTTCTTTGAAAACGCGGGCGAAGCCGCGGGCGGAAAGCTAGTCAACAATAAAAATTTGGAAATACATACAAATAAAACTAAATAATACTTGATAATGAATTAAGGAAATAATAATAACATCAGAAGACTTGTCAAAAATGCGTCACCGCGACCGGTGGAAATAATAATAAATTAATATTTATTTTACGTTTCAGGGTCATCGAGTCGTCCACAACAACGGCAAAGAAGACGATCACCTCCATCACAAAGGCGGCAATCTCAATTAACAACCTTTACTGAAAGGTTTCTTAGCTTGGAAGAGCAACGGATTGAGATTGACCGTCGCTACTGTGAGTTACAGGAGGTGATGGTCAACTCACAAAGGGAGACCAACAGAATGACAGCAGAGGGCCTGATTGCCGTCGGGGAAGGTCTTAAATTATTAGCTGAAAATTTAAAAAAATAAAATACTTTTATACTTAAATACATTTATTAGTTCTTAACTTATTTTAGTAGTAAAAAATTATCTGTGGTTTTACTTATAGTTTCTTAATTTACTAACATTAGTTTATAAGCCCTAATTGAGTTACTAACACCTATGAATATAATTTTCCGGAATAAATAATTTGCATTGATTTTTGATTGAATTAATTACAATTACCGCGTGTTCCTTGCCCTCCATAATTCATTTATCAATCTTTGTCTACATAGCTGACCAAGTGCAGTTTCATTAGGTACATCCTCATTTGAAGCTACACTTTGTCTGGTCCTATGAAAACCAGCCTCAACCTCTAGCTCTGAATTGAATATGGCTGGAGCTGGCAGGCCGGCACGATTACAAATATTGTGAAGCACGCAACATGCTATTACAATCTTCGAAACCGTGTCGGGGTCATAATGTAGGACTCTATGTGCTAATAGGCATCTAAATCTGGCTTTAAGGACCCCAATTGTTCTTTCTACGGTGTTTCTTGCAGTAGCATGCAGCTAGTTATAGTGATGTTCTGGTGTTCCCTCGTCTGCATTTGGAACTGGCACCATTAGGTACTGACGCTGCGGATACCCAGAATCACCTGTAACAATGAATATTGTTAAAAAATAAAATGTTTTGTCATCAACAATTATATTTTTATTAGGAGTTAGGAGTTTTCAATGATTTCGCCTGCTCTCCAATTTTTATGAATTCCGTGAACTTCGGTAATAAAGCCTAAATTACTCAGAAATAAAGTAGTTTTTTTAATGATGAAAGAATTTTTGAAGGAATTAATCCAGTAGTTTTTGAGTTAAATATTTACAAACAAACAAAGATTCGTCTTTATAATTAATTAGCTAAGAGGTAACTCACCTAACAAGTACACAGATTCGCCTGTTTGTACTAATTGTTCGAGGTGGTCCCGAATGATGCAATTATTAAAAATAAGGCTGTCGTGAGTCGCTCCGCCATATGTTGCATCTACATGTATTATGTTCAAATCTGCATCTGTGAACTGCAAAAAGAATTATTTTACAACTATTTTTATGTGGCTGTTCTAATGAATGTTAAAAAAAATATAGGTACTAGCAGCGTCTTGTGATTTATACTGCTTCGTTAATGATCCTATGGAATTGGTCCAAATTTCATTAAATCGATTTTCTGTGGTTCAAGTGCGAAAGCGTATACAGACATTATTATATCAGGCTTACCATTTGTACATTTCTTGCATGATATCCTTTGCGACAGTAGTATCGTTCTTCATGGCAAGTTGGTCTCACCATTGTCACAAAAGTCCCATCTACACATCCTATTACCCCAGGAATACTGAATTTCTCATAGAATCTGCAATAAGAAATAAAAAAATCATTAAATATTTTTCATTAACATGATAGGTTTATTTAGGTAGGTACACAAACCTTGTTTTGAGTCTCAGTCTTTCTTCAGAATTTTGGGGAAATCTTATGTATTTTTTTACTATACTTGGATGGCTTAGGGCTTCTATGACCTCGTGGATACTACGAGATGCTGATGGCTGCGACACAAACGAATTTATGTGTTTTCCACATATCCTTTGATAGCTCCCAGTCGCAAAGAAAGAAAGTGCACATAACAACTGAAAAAAATTAATGAAATTTCTTGAAACTATCAAAATAAAAGGTACTTAATCTGATAAGGAAACCATCCATAATTAAAGTCGGTTAATAACTCAAAACGTTTTTAAAGAAACCGTAAGGGAGAGAAACTTTGGACTTTAACATAGGGTACCTACCACTTGAAAGGGTGACATCATAAAAAATAATCGGGGATTAGATGACGTTATCGTTAGTGGTTCTATGTTCTATGCGAGGAAGTTATGTTACCTACCTACATAATGGAATGTTTTACAGAGTTATGGGAAAGTTATCCCAATATTCACACGGGATCGGGACTTCCGCAGATGAAATCACGGGACCGATGACTATTGTAACAGTAACTTTTCATGACATTATGAATACACATATAAAGCACTTAGATACATACCTTGACTCTAGCAGTTAATCCTCTTCGTCGACGTTGAGGTTTTTTAACTAAAACTTTAATGTCTTCCATCACTTGAGAAACTAGTTCTTCCGATAAACGGTAGCATTCAACAAAATTTTTATTTCGATTAATAATTTGCATTTCCCGAATGCTGGTACTTTGCCGGCGACTTTCTATTATATCCACAGCATTAGCTTCTCGTATTATAGCACTTAATATAAAATAACGCGCCATTTTAGTAAAAAAATATATAAAATTTGTATCAAATTTGTTCCACAACCACTAACTCACTCACGAACTCGGCACCTAATAGGCGAGTGAATTGCTGACAGGTGAATTCGTATTTGTAAATACTCGAACTCGACGTTCGAGGTGTAAAATTACCTTACAGAATGCCGAATTCATACTATAAACGTCAAAATCACAGACATGTATATTTAAGTAGACAACGCAAGTACCGCGATCTGTATGAAAACCAAGCGTGTCATATTTTTTGTACTGACCTTGACGCGTTATGACGTCACGAGCGCTTTTTAGTGATGTTAATTTCATTTTACGCTAAATCGATTAGGCCGCCACTCGCGCGGCGATTCTAGTATCGTCCTATCCCATCGAAGTAAATCGAAAGAAATCAGATCAAACTAGATCTATGTCTAAGAGGTAGTCAAATAAATGAATCGTAATCGATTACTAAATCGATTCAAGACAGAAAAATGATAATTACCATAGACAGAGGGATGATAAAATAAAGTTATAAACCTTTTAATATTCTAACAAGTAAACTAATGTGTTTTAGCTTTTTCTTACATATGCCCATTGAGTTACCATGTACTACGTACTAGAGAGGCCATCGAAAGAAAGTAATGAAACTGTCAATCAATCAATCTTTATGTCCCGTTGCATCGATCCATTTTCCTTTTATGTTCGGGTTACTTGGAAAACTGAAAAAACAAACATAGTCTAAGCAATAAGGAGTTTTCTTAAAAAACTCCCAAGATGACACTTTATAACTAATGGCGTCCATGTCATAATATTTATTTTTAGTACCTTTGTATTAAAATACTTAAAAGTTCTAGGTCAAGTCGTATTAAATGACAAAAAAAATCTATGCCTTTTTTTCTGAAAAATTGCTCCTTCAAATTATCATTTTTCTGTTCGATTATAAAATCGATTAGAATCGAGAACTGTTGCATCAAATGAACATCACTAACCACAAAATTGGACAGAAAAATGAGAACAGAAAAATGAGAAGACGCTATTCATTGCTTGTTATCATACGACGCGATCTTTACCGTGCCAAGTAAAAGCCGCAATGTATTCCGAATCATTTCGTATGATTTGGTATCCGTGTTTGTCACGATCGTTTTCCACAGATATTCTTTATTTGATTTTAAAATAAATAGTGCATATTCTGATTAGAAAATTACTTACCGGTGGAAGGAAACATCTATGCTAACTCGGCCACTCACAGCTGTGGAGTTTCTACAGTTTATAACGGCGCAATTCGGCATTTTACTTTATTCAGCTTCACGTCTTTCCTTGGCGAACTGCAAGCGCGGACTGAGTGTAGGCCAGCGTCAAGTAAGTTTCATAAACTTAGTTTGGACACGGGAAGTACATACACTCGCTTAGTCTATCTTGATACATGTCTGTGGTCAAAATACTCACTTAGCACAGTTCGCCTCGTCGCCGCTCTCGACGATGTGGCGCCACTAGTACTGTCGAGTTTTACAGAATACGAAATCGAAAACTCACCGCGGATTCCGCGTTCGAGTTTTTATAATAACCTTACAGAATAGCACTGCAGATTCCATTGGCGCAACGTAATTTTAAGTTTTCATTTTATATTCAATTAGCTTTATAGTTATTAATTGTTAAGACTTGCATCGAGCAAGACGTATTGTAATAAGTTTATATTAAAGTATTTCTAAGTGAATTCGTAGTTTTTTTTGGGGCCTCCGGCTGTCTGAAACATAATTTGTGTAATTGTTTATTTATTCTGAATCTTTAAGTTTATTGATTTTTATCCTTTACATAAGCTGTATTTAATAAAAAATGTTTAAAACTCGAATTTTCGAAATTTTTGATTTATAAGTTCTATGTAACGTTTTATAATTAAGTTATGGTATAATTAAATGTAGATTTCACTTTTGTACAGCTTAGACATTTTTCTGTATGGATACAGTGCCTTTCGATTTGAAGTTGGATAACATTTCATTTTATAGGTACTATTATAAAATTAAGAGCATGAAAGAAAAAAAAAAGCATTTCTTCATAATGCTATTGTTACCACAAAAAATATTTTCTTAATCGCAAATTTTAAGAGAAAATAAATTAAAATTAAAATTGATGTGGCGACGTTATACATACAGACGTTAGAACAAAGTCCACCATAAGAATGACGTCATTTAGGAATAAGACGATTTTTAAACATTAATAAAAACCTAAATATTTTCAAAAAGTAAAAATTACTGTTAGTTTTTATCTAGTTTTAATTAAAATAAAAATAAAAACAAGTAGCAAAAAATTTTGAAATGTTGTAATTTTGGAGCACCCTGTAAAGTCTGTATTTGTATGAACATAAGTGGAGATCGCGTCCACTTATTTTCATGCGTAAACGATGATATTCATACTCAACAGGTAACTTGGATTAACAAATAGGATAGGTTATATCCCGTAAATCCCACGGGAACGGGAACTATTTATTTATTGCACGCCTCATAAGCGAAGCGTTGAGGTGGGTACTACTGTCACTTCGCGCAAAACATCTGATTTTTCAAACTTAAAATGTCTTTATGTATCATACATTGCACTTGTAAGATAATAAATACACACACATATTAAGAAAAAAACACTATTTTTAACATTCATGATATTTTTGATGTCATTTTTGTTATTTAAACTAGTTAAAAAACAGTTTAAAAAAGTTCTGTCTTGGACGTCCGTGTGTCTGTATGTGCGGAGGATTTTCTTGTTAACACGATAGCGACCGAAATACTTTACTAATCGAGTCTTTTTTTTTCTCTTACGCTTGAGTATGCTCAGGAATAGAACCCTTTCATTTTTCAGGGTCTGATTCGATGTGGTTTAATTGTTATTAAATAAACAAAAATAATAATTAATAAATAATTATTAAAAAAAAATTATGAGGCGTGCACTTTTGGATTTTCCAAACTTTTTTCGTTTATTTCTATCTGAATAACCTATCAAAAGTAACATTCAATTGTGTAAATTTTATTTATTACGGATTCAACATCAAACAACTCTACGGTAAGTATCAAGGTGCGTATTAACTATAGAGCTATTATTTATTACCTTACCTACCTATATGTTATAGCTAATTACTGCTGGGCGCTGCAGCTGGCTGCGATTTCGTCCATGTATCTACTGAAAGGTTTCATGACATAATATGAGCACAGGGGAATAAAATAAAAAGACCAGTATGTACATCCAAAAATATTTATTTCAATGATTACAAATTATCCTTAATCTAATTTTGAAAATCTAACACTGAATTAGATTCCTTACAATATTATTCAAATTAATAACAAAATAACGTATTTTACGACAAATTAATATTGAACTAATTATGTAGTTAAAACACGAAAGCGCATTACCTTATTATACCAGCTGCATTAACCAAAAATTTTATATGATAATAAGTATAATATTTTCAACTGATATCAAAATGTACGAAAAATAGTACTTAATAAGTAATTGAACTGAGAACATAATTTAATATTCACACAAAGCTGTATTGTTTCGATATACGTTGTTTTTATTGTAAACTGCATTACATATTTTGATAAAAAAATACTGTAAAACAACAGATGATGAAATTTTCAAAATGAAAAAAAAATACAAATTTGCCGCGCAATCGACATTTGACAGCTCTACGACTGAATGAGGCGGTTAAAAAAGTTTGTATAATATTAATAGAAATAATTATCGAGATTTAAATTGCTCTACACAAGATTTATTTTGTTTGTTTTATTACTATACTTCTTAAAGACACAATTAACTCGTACTCGTAATACGATACCTTGGAGTTGGAGCGAAAATATTGTTTGTAATAATTTGGCTAGGAAAATACAACAAATCAAAAACACTATTTACTATGGAAAAAAAACCAGGAAGGTGAAAAACATATATTTACGATTTCGATGCACTCGACTTTTAGTAAAATAATAGGTAGGTAAAAATATTATTATGGTTTTGATCACAGACATATCTGTGGTTTTGATTTTAGCTACTAGTATCAGAAAGCTGCGTGTTCAATGCACGTCGGGGTCACACAACTGTGGAGGATACAGTAGACAATATACCTAATGAAGTTTTTCATCTTTTTATTTTACTGCAAATACAAAATAAAAATTAAACAATGGTAATGTAAATTCTAAACAAACTACTACCAAAATACAATTAGAACAAAAATCATTTGACTGGTTGATTTCACCCAGAGGCCAGAGGCGGCTCGTGACAAAATTGTATGGGTGTTCACTTGAAATAAAACAACGAAAATACAATAGCGTAGCGGGATAATTTATTACAAAAAAAAATGAGCACCACATTTTATAAATGTCTATAACACTAAAAATTACAAAGTACAGGCTATTTCAAAACGAATTCAATGATTATCAATAATTAGTAAATCACCGAATTTGCATTCGCGAGCGTACCTACGCGTAGGTATCCATAGTGGTTGTTTATACTAAAGGAATGGCAACGTCGCAATTGCTGCTGTCATGCGATGCGGCAACGTTGCGTGAGACTCAAAACGCTACCTGCTACGGTATGAACGATTGTTATAAAAATAAAAGTTATACATATTTGTTGGCGTAAACTATTTTATTCATCATTAATTTTGGAAAATAAATAATGTCAAAATTGATTACAATAAAACGCAGTTTTATTTTATTACATTACAGGTAAATTAGCTTGGAGAAATTTTTGCGTTTGTAGTAGTGTATGGTCAGCAAATAAAAAAAAACAACATTTTATTTTTAGTTTTTATTCAAGTATATAATATTAGTATTATTAATATTTTATTAGTTCCAAACATTACAAGCAGTGCCGATTTTTACTTCAGTGAAGACGTGTATGAATTAGGTGTTCTCCGGCCAAAAATGTAAACCACGGTAAAAGTGAAACTGTTCGAACGGTTCCGAACACTGCTTTGTGTAGCGCATGTCGCGTGACGGTCGGCTGCCGAGTAGGTATACCTACTCGGCAGCCGCGATACACGCGACATGCGCTACACAGACCAAAAAGTTTGAGACGATGTAATAAAAGTTTCACTTTAATAACAAACAATAACAACAATAACAAACAATAACAACAATCAACAAATACAAAATTTAACAATTAAACTACGTAATAATTATAATTTTCGAATGAAATGTGTGCTTTATGTTCTAACGGTACCAAGCGACTGACGCCGGACTGCACGAGGCACCTGCGGACAGCGTAAACTGGTTTATTCTGGTTTTGTGCGTGTTTCCACTTTCCACTATCAAGTGACGATTTATTTATTTGTTTTGTTTCGTAATTATTATGGTCAAATATTAATTACGAAACAAATTATTATGAACAAGATATTTTATTGTTTCACGGTATTCGCCTTGTCATTGGCTCAAGGACGTAAAATTGAATGATATATTATTTTTTTTATAAAGTCAAAACCATTTTCTTTAAAACATAAATCAGAGTATTGCTAGGGATAAGTATAAAATTAAATAGTAATGTTAGGATATCGAAACATTTTTGTATAGGCTAGAACGATATAATGGAAACGCGCTCTAAGATCTGAGTAATATACACACCACTACATATGCAAAAATTTCTCGAGACTAATTTCACTGTACACTATTGTTTTTTTTTATCAAAACATGTATGTATTTGAGTAGTTAGCAGCATATAATATTCTGAATTTCTGATCCATGCCTATTCACTCAAAACTAATAACACTAATGATTTGTAACAGTAAATTATTTCAATAGGTATTTGAACATTTCATAACCAACAAGTAAGAATAATTCGTATACAAGATACAATAACAAATCTAATACACTATTTATTATTTTATTATATTTCATTATGTGAAAATAACCAGGAAGGTGAAAAACATATTTACGAAAACAAAGTAACATATGGTTTTGCTATTAGCTATCAGGAAAAAAAATCGTATTGGAACAAAAGAAGGATTGTAACTGAATTAGGTAATTAGGTATGTTTGTTTCTGGGTGCACCGTTTTCGACGACGCGACGGCCGACGCGTGACGTAAACAGAGTAGGTACCTACTTTGCTAAAACAAACTAAGTAATAAAATTGTGTGTCTGTCTGAAAATTCGCTAAAGCATATTTTACCAATGTTTGCAAGTTTGTGATTACTTTGATAGTTTATCGATTTATAATAATTGTATACTTATATCATTGTTTAAAAATATTCAAACACAATATGATATAGGTACTGATTTATCACTGGTTTCAGTGATGAACTGATGAGTCAATGTTAGCCACAATACTAATCACTTTCGTCATACATGTGTATGAACTATGATTGATGTGATTTGCAATGTGGTGAAATTTCATAAAAATCACGGGCCAATTTTTTGTTTTGAATCCCACCGAAAATACATATACATATTACTAATTGCGTTATTAGAATAATTAATTACTATACCCACGATCAATTATTACAATTTACAATATAGTCTCAAATGCATACTAGAGAAATATTGCAATTTGAATCAAAAAATGCATAGCATACAAAAATAAATTCACAACACAAGAAATTCCGCGCGCAAATCATAGCGCGTGTCAATGAAATCAAGAATGTAATTTTATATCAAGCCGACGACGACGCCGAACTAAAGTACCTACAGTACCATTTACCTTCAGTGTACAATACAGTTTACAGACCTACGACGGACGAACAATAATGAGTAATAAATTGTTTACAAAAAAAAACATAGTTTCTAAGGTCATTAGTTTTATTTTATTTTATTGTTATTTTCTTTGAACGATTGGAAATGAAATTACTCAATTATTACACATAGAACTTTGATTTATTAGAATTATGCGAATTATGTATAAGATAACGAACGCGAATGCACGACATCTAGCGCGTCAATGTCTAAACATCGCCATTCGTTTAGACATTGACGCGCTAGATGTCGTGCTTTATGTCGTGTTTCGCTTGGCAAAAGTCACGCACACTACTGTAGAAGTGTCAAATTTTGCCGGTATTTCACTGTTGTTTTTCTAAGTAAATAATGTAAGTTATTGATTAAAAAGGTCGAACGCGGACACATTTCATTGTAGAGAAGTGATAAAATGATTAGTTTTAAAGAAATAGTGTCTGTGTTAAGTGTTTAGTCGTCATCAAAAATGTATGGAGGGACGGTCGGAACATCCACCTTAAACAAGAATTATTTCATATAGGTTTTCTATTCAAGAACTGCTCTTACCAATTCAAGATCCTTGGCATCTTGTGGATGTGGATAACCTGAGCATGATGGTTGATCAGTAGTATTTGATATGTCAATTAAGGCAAATTGAGATGGATGGTCTGCCTGAAAGAGATAAAAATGTTACTTATAACATTGGATATGGTCCCAAGTAATAATAAATAGATTGCTACAGAAACATGGACTCAATGTTTGGTAAATTGTAAAACTTTTAGTATTTTTTTTATTAAAAGCATTTATTGAACAAACATAGTGTATTATACTTATGGATAGTGTAGCTTTCCAACAACGAAAGAATTAAAAAAATTGGACCAGTACAACAGTAGGACAACTAAAAAAATAACTCAGTAGGTTTTAAGTACCAGTCATCACACCACTTGTCTCATGACACTCTAGGTCTCTAGAGCATATCAGTCAAAAAAGATATTGTGAAGCTTAAGTAAATGAATCCTTAGACACTATCGGAAATTTAAGAACAATTATAATCTTTTTTCCATTAAAATAATATCCTGGTTTTATTATATCGTAATATTGTCTTAATTCTAACTCTAAAATTCTATCCTTACCATATATAGTATTTAATTTTATTAATATATCCTTTAACACATTTGAACTTAACATAGAATGATGTGTTGAGGACGTACGAATGAAAGCTAATGTATTTTCAATTCTAACCAATTCTTGCAATATATCATCTACATTTTCTGTCATTATGCTAAGGATTTGGGCAAATTTAGCATATTTTATCAAACGGGATATTTGTATCCTGGAATCAGATAAATTTAAAGTCAATAACGTTCAAGATAGAATTCGAGGACAACCACTGAAAATAAGTAATATCGACTTAAATGAAATACACTTCAACCACAGCCCTGAAAATCATGTAAAGTTGAATTCAATAAATTTGGAAGATCTGCATAAGATTCATACTAAGGTACTGATGCAAGCACCGATTGAACTAGAAAAGAATACATCGACGATATACCATACCACTGTCCCAATTTATACATTCCTTTTGGGCACTTTGCTACTTTTCGCAACTTACAAAGTAATCCGTTATAAGAACGTTACGTGCTGGAAGAATCAAGACGACCCTAATACAAAGACGGAAGATCAAGACAGTCAAAATTGTACCGAATCTTCGCCAGGACCACAGTTTCCAGCAACATTTTATTTATCACACCGTGCTCAAATAGTTGCTGGTCTTCGGGGGGAGGAGTTACGCCAACGGATCCCCAAGACATTGCTGCGTCGACGTTTCTCACGGGAACGTATTGTACGGACGTAGCAGCTAGGCTATTCTGTAAAAAACGCGCCCGAACTCGCATCTCACCTGAGTGAGTCGACTCACTTCACTTTCGAACGTTCGAGTTTTTGGTTTCGCATTCTGTAAACATCCGCTCGGCAGAGGCGAAGCGAAGTGAGTCTCACTTCGAAACTCACTTGCCTAGTGAAGGGATCTTATAGATTTGAATTTATCGACATTGTTATTATCTTTAAAATGCGGCAATTTAACACATTTTGAAGACATAATAACACTTTAGTATTGTACCGTGGGTGGAATTAAACTAAAATTGCAATTTTACACTGATAAATTCTTTAAAATCAAAATAATTCTAGCGTCACTGAAAAAAAAGGACGCTTGTCTGTGGTTCGTTTGACTTATGTTTATTTCTCAAGTGGTTTTTTGTACCTAATTTTAAAGTGTTTCGTGTTGCATTCTTTCTAAAAGTTATGTTGGAGTTTTGGCTGCATATTACATTCGATGTCCCCGAATTTCATTATTTTGTGTTGTTTAATCGATAGCTGGTAGTGGATTTTCTTAACAAACTGCTTTTCTTTTCCATCAAAAATGCGTAGTTTTTGTGAAAATCGAAATTGAAAATGATATTTTTTAAGGTTATTTTTGTACTAAAAACGCAACTTAAAGTAAAATCTTAAGCCATTATAGTATCAAAATGTCTAATTATCACACTCACACGCATTATTTTTAAATATATTTACGTACCTATTACTTTATTTACATATTACAATTTATTTTGTCAAAATAGTATTTTAACAATTTAGTATAGCCAAAAATCGTTCCATATTTTGTATTCACAACAAGCCACAGATAACACAGATTAGTTAATATGACGCAGATCACAGATTAGCAATACAAATATACTAGCTTATCATAGAGTATAAATGATACATTTTAATTTTTAATGTTTTTTTTATAGCTCACTTGCTTCAGTTTTAAAAATCGATTAACTTTTACTTTTAGTATTCAAATAGGTAGCGAGGAGCGAAGCGACGAGCGTGTTAGGTTAACTGTTGAACTGCCGCACGAGCCGAGCGAGCGAAGCGAGCGTGCCGCGGCAGCGGCCGGCGAGTGCCAGAAGCGACTTTAGGGCGATTCCCACTCAAACAAAAAAAAACTACGTAGGTTTAAACAACCTGTTTGTATTTTATTTATGTATCGTAAAATTTTTGTTATTATCAAATGCTATCTAAATTAAAATTACGAAGTGTCTAGTCGTCCGCTAAACGGATGAATAAAATAAATTAGTCGTCCGATTACCGGATGAATAAAATAATTTAATCGTCCGATTATTCGGATTACTAGATAACCTTTTAACACTAAAGCTAGTTGGGTTGGACTAAAGCAAAGGGGGCTCAGGACTTAGAAAATTTTTGATGGAGTTGGTGTCATTATAACACCTATTTATTATTGTTTTATCGTAAAGATTACGCTAATATAAGCATGTTTTATAGGAACAACTTTTCTCTAAAATCAAAAATGGCCGAGATATTCGCCCTCAATTCGTTAGGTTAGGTTTAGGTTAGGTTAGGTTAGGTTTCTTAAAAAAAAAACTACACAGAAATAGGAGCCCCGCGAAGCGGGGCTCCGTCGACGCGCAAAAAAAATCAAGTTTAGGTTAGGTTAGCCGTTAGGTTAGGTTAGGTTAGGTTTCTTAAAAAAAAAACTACACAGAAACAGGAGCCCCGCGAAGCGGGGCTCCGTCGACGCGCAAAAAAAAATCAAGTTTAGGTTAGGTTAGCCGTTAGGTTAGGTTAGGTTAGGTTTCTTAAAAAAAAAACTACACAGAAATAGGAGCCCCGCGAAGCGGGGCTCCGTCGACGCGCAAAAAAAATCAAATACCTACGTGTGCCCTCCTCCCCCCTCTCCTCCCCCCACAAAAAACCTATAATACGTGCGGCAGTTCTCTAAAGAATTATTATTTTATTCATCCGGTAATCGGACAACTAATTTATTTTATTCATCCGTTTAGCGGACGACTAGCGCTGTCCTTAAAATTATTTTTGACAAATTCATTTTAAAAATCACTTTCGAATTATATTTATTATCTACAATTGTGAACGCGCCATATAACATTTATTATCTATAATGGCATGTCGTAAATACGTGGTAAATACAAACTTACATTTTCCAGGTAATATAATTTAAGAAATTGTTATAAATAAATTAATAATACGGCATTATATTTAAAAATATTGCCTGTGTGCGAGATTACTAGAAGTTTTAATACGACAATGGTATAAAAGTGTCGTTTTTAGTACAAAAATAACCTTAAAAAAAATAATTTTCATTTTCGATTTTCACAAAAACTACGCATTTTTGTTGGAAAAGAAAAGCAGTTTGTTAAGAAAATCCACTACCAGCTATCGATTAAACAGCACAAAATAATGAAATTCGGGGACATCGAATCAAATATTTAACCGGAGTTTTAGTTAATGTTTCAGTTTGGCTTTATTAAGTTGTTGTGTAATTGGTGTTAAACGTGTTGCATAAATTATTTAACCCTTGGCATGCCTGGTGGGCATAAGTTACACTCTATGCCTGGTGGGTCTCTCAGACCCCGATTTTAAAATGGTATTTTTTCTATAAATTTTATTATGTAAGGTGATTTAATGATTCAAGACGCATGCTTAAAGGGCAAAAAATAGATAGTAATAAAAATCACATTAGAAATTAATCAACTTTATTAAAATATTTGAAATTAAACTTTAACTCACATTTTTAAGCAACATTTCGTGACTATACCTTTGTTAACATATAATTTGTATCAAAAGTAATGAGATCATAATCAGACTTTAATCCAATGTAAGGCACTATCATATACTTAATCTAAATAATAAAATAATTAGTCTTCATCACTTGCATTTACACTTTGTAAAGCTTTGGTTTGGTAACACTTTGCGCATGGAAAAATCGAGTGGTCAAGCCAAATGTGACAACTAATTGTCTCACAAATGTACTAATGGATGGACAGAGGCACCTCCATTTCAGTATCCGAAGAGGTGGAGCCTGCATCATTTTCTTCCTCCTCAATCAAATGCAACTAAGTCTTCCTCATCCAAACTCTTAGAATATTAAACTAGGTATATCCTCGTCTGTTAGTTGTTTATTCATGATTAAACTGAAAAAAAGAATAAAATAGGATAATGTAAAGTACAAACTAATATTATAACACCAAATTCCAATATTTATAAGAAAAAAGAAAAATAAATACTTACAAAATAAAGTCACGCCGTATGCCTGGTGGGGTCTGTGGGACCCGCACGCACTTTAAGCACATCCTTTTACGCTTGTAGCTCGCCTCGGGCTGAGGAAGTGGGTGGAGGGCATTCCACGGTTAGTAACGGCCAGCTACTAAAAACGGTGAGGCGCGAAATTCAAATTTAAACGAACTACAACGGTTCGCGCGTTGGTGTGGGTCTGACAGACCCTACCAGGCATGCCAAGGGTTAAAGGAGAAAACTGCAAAAATAACAACTATGAGGTGAGTAATGTGATTCTTGTATTTAACTAAAATATTATCTTATACAACAAGCTTATTGAAATATTTAACTTAAAATCTTAAACATTGTAGCTCCTCGGAAAGGTCGTCTCATCCCTCCCGTGCCCAAGTAGAGTATCTAGTCGACTATCTTAGCAAACATCCTAGCTTAGCCAAGGGTTTTTCAAAAGTCCCGAGCGCTAGAGACGAAGCTAGAAAAACATGGGAGGAGTTGACTATCAAATTAAATAGCTTGGGAGGCTGCACTAAAACATGGAAACAGTGGACAAAGGTAGGCAATAGGCATATAGAAAACTATTCATCTTATACCGTGTAGGTATCTGGCTTACCTATATATTATTAATAAACTTTTAATTTTGCTTTAGTATTGGTCTGACAAAAAGAGTGCCGTGAAGAAAAAAGCTGCCCTAAGATACCGGGCACGCAATAAGACTGGTGGTGGATGTGAATCGGTGGTGGAGCTTTCAGAGGTGGAGGAGAAAATACTCACATTAATGGGCGGGGAAGGTTTTGCAATTGGTGATAGGCATTTGGAAATTAATCCATTTGAAGTAAGCTATTGTTATCGATTTTGTTGATCCGATACATGTATGTATGTAAAATATAATTATTCAATGTCATGTTCTTTTTTTAGGAAATCCCCGTCCTTACTGATGCCAACGAAAGCCCCACATTGCCGACTTCATCTATGATAAATGAAACCACAACTATTGTAAGTAAATACCTAGTGTATTAATAAAATATTACTTAATAATAAACAACTTATTAGTAAATGTTTCTTATATTGTTCTAGGAATACCAAGTCTTGGATGAGACTGCTATAAATACGGAAAATGTTAGTATGGCAGATACTGAGGTATATATTAATAAGATATTATGAAAATGGTACTTTTTTATTGATTCCAGTATTTGAAATACTATGTTTTTTTTTTCAGAGACCTCAACTAATTCAGCAATATGTTAACTGTATCCCGAATCCCGAACCTTCCCCTGCTCATACACCACCGAGAGCGGAGGTAACGAGCCCTCTGCAAGCAGTTACCCCCTCTGGCTCAGGCAACTTTCCTGCTCGACGTCAATTATTGAACGTCGCGGGTCCATCACCATGTCGTACTACAAGTAATTATGAGATTTATGAATTGATTTACAATATTTATAATCCATACTAATATTATAAATGCGAAAGTAACTCTGTCTGTCTGTCTGTTACTCAATCACGCCTTAACTACTGAACCAATTTGCATGAAATTTGGTATAGAGATATTTTGATACCCGAGAAAGGACATAGGATAGGTTTTATCCCGGAAATCCTACGGGAACGGGTTTTTCTTTGAAAACGCGGGCGAAGCCGCGGGCGGAAAGCTAGTCAACAATAAAAATTTGGAAATACATACAAATAAAACTAAATAATACTTGATAATGAATTAAGGAAATAATAATAACATCAGAAGACTTGTCAAAAATGCGTCACCGCGACCGGTGGAAATAATAATAAATTAATATTTATTTTACGTTTCAGGGTCATCGAGTCGTCCACAACAACGGCAAAGAAGACGATCACCTCCATCACAAAGGCGGCAATCTCAATTAACAACCTTTACTGAAAGGTTTCTTAGCTTGGAAGAGCAACGGATTGAGATTGACCGTCGCTACTGTGAGTTACAGGAGGTGATGGTCAACTCACAAAGGGAGACCAACAGAATGACAGCAGAGGGCCTGATTGCCGTCGGGGAAGGTCTTAAATTATTAGCTGAAAATTTAAAAAAATAAAATACTTTTATACTTAAATACATTTATTAGTTCTTAACTTATTTTAGTAGTAAAAAATTATCTGTGGTTTTACTTATAGTTTCTTAATTTACTAACATTAGTTTATAAGCCCTAATTGAGTTACTAACACCTATGAATATAATTTTCCGGAATAAATAATTTGCATTGATTTTTGATTGAATTAATTACAATTACCGCGTGTTCCTTGCCCTCCATAATTCATTTATCAATCTTTGTCTACATAGCTGACCAAGTGCAGTTTCATTAGGTACATCCTCATTTGAAGCTACACTTTGTCTGGTCCTATGAAAACCAGCCTCAACCTCTAGCTCTGAATTGAATATGGCTGGAGCTGGCAGGCCGGCACGATTACAAATATTGTGAAGCACGCAACATGCTATTACAATCTTCGAAACCGTGTCGGGGTCATAATGTAGGACTCTATGTGCTAATAGGCATCTAAATCTGGCTTTAAGGACCCCAATTGTTCTTTCTACGGTGTTTCTTGCAGTAGCATGCAGCTAGTTATAGTGATGTTCTGGTGTTCCCTCGTCTGCATTTGGAACTGGCACCATTAGGTACTGACGCTGCGGATACCCAGAATCACCTGTAACAATGAATATTGTTAAAAAATAAAATGTTTTGTCATCAACAATTATATTTTTATTAGGAGTTAGGAGTTTTCAATGATTTCGCCTGCTCTCCAATTTTTATGAATTCCGTGAACTTCGGTAATAAAGCCTAAATTACTCAGAAATAAAGTAGTTTTTTTAATGATGAAAGAATTTTTGAAGGAATTAATCCAGTAGTTTTTGAGTTAAATATTTACAAACAAACAAAGATTCGTCTTTATAATTAATTAGCTAAGAGGTAACTCACCTAACAAGTACACAGATTCGCCTGTTTGTACTAATTGTTCGAGGTGGTCCCGAATGATGCAATTATTAAAAATAAGGCTGTCGTGAGTCGCTCCGCCATATGTTGCATCTACATGTATTATGTTCAAATCTGCATCTGTGAACTGCAAAAAGAATTATTTTACAACTATTTTTATGTGGCTGTTCTAATGAATGTTAAAAAAAATATAGGTACTAGCAGCGTCTTGTGATTTATACTGCTTCGTTAATGATCCTATGGAATTGGTCCAAATTTCATTAAATCGATTTTCTGTGGTTCAAGTGCGAAAGCGTATACAGACATTATTATATCAGGCTTACCATTTGTACATTTCTTGCATGATAACCTTTGCGACAGTAGTATCGTTCTTCATGGCAAGTTGGTCTCACCATTGTCACAAAAGTCCCATCTACACATCCTATTACCCCAGGAATACTGAATTTCTCATAGAATCTGCAATAAGAAATAAAAAAATCATTAAATATTTTTCATTAACATGATAGGTTTATTTAGGTAGGTACACAAACCTTGTTTTGAGTCTCAGTCTTTCTTCAGAATTTTGGGGAAATCTTATGTATTTTTTTACTATACTTGGATGGCTTAGGGCTTCTATGACCTCGTGGATACTACGAGATGCTGATGGCTGCGACACAAACGAATTTATGTGTTTTCCACATATCCTTTGATAGCTCCCAGTCGCAAAGAAAGAAAGTGCACATAACAACTGAAAAAAATTAATGAAATTTCTTGAAACTATCAAAATAAAAGGTACTTAATCTGATAAGGAAACCATCCATAATTAAAGTCGGTTAATAACTCAAAACGTTTTTAAAGAAACCGTAAGGGAGAGAAACTTTGGACTTTAACATAGGGTACCTACCACTTGAAAGGGTGACATCATAAAAAATAATCGGGGATTAGATGACGTTATCGTTAGTGGTTCTATGTTCTATGCGAGGAAGTTATGTTACCTACCTACATAATGGAATGTTTTACAGAGTTATGGGAAAGTTATCCCAATATTCACACGGGATCGGGACTTCCGCAGATGAAATCACGGGACCGATGACTATTGTAACAGTAACTTTTCATGACATTATGAATACACATATAAAGCACTTAGATACATACCTTGACTCTAGCAGTTAATCCTCTTCGTCGACGTTGAGGTTTTTTAACTAAAACTTTAATGTCTTCCATCACTTGAGAAACTAGTTCTTCCGATAAACGGTAGCATTCAACAAAATTTTTATTTCGATTAATAATTTGCATTTCCCGAATGCTGGTACTTTGCCGGCGACTTTCTATTATATCCACAGCATTAGCTTCTCGTATTATAGCACTTAATATAAAATAACGCGCCATTTTAGTAAAAAAATATATAAAATTTGTATCAAATTTGTTCCACAACCACTAACTCACTCACGAACTCGGCACCTAATAGGCGAGTGAATTGCTGACAGGTGAATTCGTATTTGTAAATACTCGAACTCGACGTTCGAGGTGTAAAATTACCTTACAGAATGCCGAATTCATACTATAAACGTCAAAATCACAGACATGTATATTTAAGTAGACAACGCAAGTACCGCGATCTGTATGAAAACCAAGCGTGTCATATTTTTTGTACTGACCTTGACGCGTTATGACGTCACGAGCGCTTTTTAGTGATGTTAATTTCATTTTACGCTAAATCGATTAGGCCGCCACTCGCGCGGCGATTCTAGTATCGTCCTATCCCATCGAAGTAAATCGAAAGAAATCAGATCAAACTAGATCTATGTCTAAGAGGTAGTCAAATAAATGAATCGTAATCGATTACTAAATCGATTCAAGACAGAAAAATGATAATTACCTTAGACAGAGGGATGATAAAATAAAGTTATAAACCTTTTAATATTCTAACAAGTAAACTAATGTGTTTTAGCTTTTTCTTACATATGCCCATTGAGTTACCATGTACTACGTACTAGAGAGGCCATCGAAAGAAAGTAATGAAACTGTCAATCAATCAATCTTTATGTCCCGTTGCATCGATCCATTTTCCTTTTATGTTCGGGTTACTTGGAAAACTGAAAAAACAAACATAGTCTAAGCAATAAGGAGTTTTCTTAAAAAACTCCCAAGATGACACTTTATAACTAATGGCGTCCATGTCATAATATTTATTTTTAGTACCTTTGTATTAAAATACTTAAAAGTTCTAGGTCAAGTCGTATTAAATGACAAAAAAAATCTATGCCTTTTTTTCTGAAAAATTGCTCCTTCAAATTATCATTTTTCTGTTCGATTATAAAATCGATTAGAATCGAGAACTGTTGCATCAAATGAACATCACTAACCACAAAATTGGACAGAAAAATGAGAACAGAAAAATGAGAAGACGCTATTCATTGCTTGTTATCATACGACGCGATCTTTACCGTGCCAAGTAAAAGCCGCAATGTATTCCGAATCATTTCGTATGATTTGGTATCCGTGTTTGTCACGATCGTTTTCCACAGATATTCTTTATTTGATTTTAAAATAAATAGTGCATATTCTGATTAGAAAATTACTTACCGGTGGAAGGAAACATCTATGCTAACTCGGCCACTCACCGCTGTGGAGTTTCTACAGTTTATAACGGCGCAATTCGGCATTTTACTTTATTCAGCTTCACGTCTTTCCTTGGCGAACTGCAAGCGCGGACTGAGTGTAGGCCAGCGTCAAGTAAGTTTCATAAACTTAGTTTGGACACGGGAAGTACATACACTCGCTTAGTCTATCTTGATACATGTCTGTGGTCAAAATACTCACTTAGCACAGTTCGCCTCGTCGCCGCTCTCGACGATGTGGCGCCACTAGTACTGTCGAGTTTTACAGAATACGAAATCGAAAACTCACCGCGGATTCCGCGTTCGAGTTTTTATAATAACCTTACAGAATAGCACTGCAGATTCCATTGGCGCAACGTAATTTTAAGTTTTCATTTTATATTCAATTAGCTTTATAGTTATTAATTGTTAAGACTTGCATCGAGCAAGACGTATTGTAATAAGTTTATATTAAAGTATTTCTAAGTGAATTCGTAGTTTTTTTTGGGGCCTCCGGCTGTCTGAAACATAATTTGTGTAATTGTTTATTTATTCTGAATCTTTAAGTTTATTGATTTTTATCCTTTACATAAGCTGTATTTAATAAAAAATGTTTAAAACTCGAATTTTCGAAATTTTTGATTTATAAGTTCTATGTAACGTTTTATAATTAAGTTATGGTATAATTAAATGTAGATTTCACTTTTGTACAGCTTAGACATTTTTCTGTATGGATACAGTGCCTTTCGATTTGAAGTTGGATAACATTTCATTTTATAGGTACTATTATAAAATTAAGAGCATGAAAGAAAAAAAAAAGCATTTCTTCATAATGCTATTGTTACCACAAAAAATATTTTCTTAATCGCAAATTTTAAGAGAAAATAAATTAAAATTAAAATTGATGTGGCGACGTTATACATACAGACGTTAGAACAAAGTCCACCATAAGAATGACGTCATTTAGGAATAAGACGATTTTTAAACATTAATAAAAACCTAAATATTTTCAAAAAGTAAAAATTACTGTTAGTTTTTATCTAGTTTTAATTAAAATAAAAATAAAAACAAGTAGCAAAAAATTTTGAAATGTTGTAATTTTGGAGCACCCTGTAAAGTCTGTATTTGTATGAACATAAGTGGAGAT
Organism: Colias philodice; assembly: GCF_061535455.1. Classification (NCBI taxonomy): domain Eukaryota; kingdom Metazoa; phylum Arthropoda; class Insecta; order Lepidoptera; family Pieridae; genus Colias; species Colias philodice. The sequence goes on along the minus strand of NC_143117.1, from coordinate 1,100,350 downwards.
CGCGTCCACTTATTTTCATGCGTAAACGATGATATTCATACTCAACAGGTAACTTGGATTAACAAATAGGATAGGTTATATCCCGTAAATCCCACGGGAACGGGAACTATTTATTTATTGCACGCCTCATAAGCGAAGCGTTGAGGTGGGTACTACTGTCACTTCGCGCAAAACATCTGATTTTTCAAACTTAAAATGTCTTTATGTATCATACATTGCACTTGTAAGATAATAAATACACACACATATTAAGAAAAAAACACTATTTTTAACATTCATGATATTTTTGATGTCATTTTTGTTATTTAAACTAGTTAAAAAACAGTTTAAAAAAGTTCTGTCTTGGACGTCCGTGTGTCTGTATGTGCGGAGGATTTTCTTGTTAACACGATAGCGACCGAAATACTTTACTAATCGAGTCTTTTTTTTTCTCTTACGCTTGAGTATGCTCAGGAATAGAACCCTTTCATTTTTCAGGGTCTGATTCGATGTGGTTTAATTGTTATTAAATAAACAAAAATAATAATTAATAAATAATTATTTAAAAAAAATTATGAGGCGTGCACTTTTGGATTTTCCAAACTTTTTTCGTTTATTTCTATCTGAATAACCTATCAAAAGTAACATTCAATTGTGTAAATTTTATTTATTACGGATTCAACATCAAACAACTCTACGGTAAGTATCAAGGTGCGTATTAACTATAGAGCTATTATTTATTACCTTACCTATATGTTATAGCTAATTACTGCTGGGCGCTGCAGCTGGCTGCGATTTCGTCCATGTATCTACTGAAAGGTTTCATGACATAATATGAGCACAGGGGAATAAAATAAAAAGACCAGTATGTACATCCAAAAATATTTATTTCAATGATTACAAATTATCCTTAATCTAATTTTGAAAATCTAACACTGAATTAGATTCCTTACAATATTATTCAAATTAATAACAAAATAACGTATTTTACGACAAATTAATATTGAACTAATTATGTAGTTAAAACACGAAAGCGCATTACCTTATTATACCAGCTGCATTAACCAAAAATTTTATATGATAATAAGTATAATATTTTCAACTGATATCAAAATGTACGAAAAATAGTACTTAATAAGTAATTGAACTGAGAACATAATTTAATATTCACACAAAGCTGTATTGTTTCGATATACGTTGTTTTTATTGTAAACTGCATTACATATTTTGATAAAAAAATACTGTAAAACAACAGATGATGAAATTTTCAAAATGAAAAAAAAAATACAAATTTGCCGCGCAATCGACATTTGACAGCTCTACGACTGAATGAGGCGGTTAAAAAAGTTTGTATAATATTAATAGAAATAATTATCGAGATTTAAATTGCTCTACACAAGATTTATTTTGTTTGTTTTATTACTATACTTCTTAAAGACACAATTAACTCGTACTCGTAATACGATACCTTGGAGTTGGAGCGAAAATATTGTTTGTAATAATTTGGCTAGGAAAATACAACAAATCAAAAACACTATTTACTATGGAAAAAAAACCAGGAAGGTGAAAAACATATATTTACGATTTCGATGCACTCGACTTTTAGTAAAATAATAGGTAGGTAAAAATATTATTATGGTTTTGATCACAGACATATCTGTGGTTTTGATTTTAGCTACTAGTATCAGAAAGCTGCGTGTTCAATGCACGTCGGGGTCACACAACTGTGGAGGATACAGTAGACAATATACCTAATGAAGTTTTTCATCTTTTTATTTTACTGCAAATACAAAATAAAAATTAAACAATGGTAATGTAAATTCTAAACAAACTACTACCAAAATACAATTAGAACAAAAATCATTTGACTGGTTGATTTCACCCAGAGGCCAGAGGCGGCTCGTGACAAAATTGTATGGGTGTTCACTTGAAATAAAACAACGAAAATACAATAGCGTAGCGGGATAATTTATTACAAATAAAATGAGCACCACATTTTATAAATGTCTATAACACTAAAAATTACAAAGTACAGGCTATTTCAAAACGAATTCAATGATTATCAATAATTAGTAAATCACCGAATTTGCATTCGCGAGCGTACCTACGCGTAGGTATCCATAGTGTTTGTTTATACTAAAGGAATGGCAACGTCGCAATTGCTGCTGTCATGCGATGCGGCAACGTTGCGTGAGACTCAAAACGCTACCTGCTACGGTATGAACGATTGTTATAAAAATAAAAGTTATACATATTTGTTGGCGTAAACTATTTTATTCATCATTAATTTTGGAAAATAAATAATGTCAAAATTGATTACAATAAAACGCAGTTTTATTTTATTACATTACAGGTAAATTAGCTTGGAGAAATTTTTGCGTTTGTAGTAGTGTATGGTCAGCAAATAAAAAAAAACAACATTTTATTTTTAGTTTTTATTCAAGTATATAATATTAGTATTATTAATATTTTATTAGTTCCAAACATTACAAGCAGTGCCGATTTTTACTTCAGTGAAGACGTGTATGAATTAGGTGTTCTCCGGCCAAAAATGTAAACCACGGTAAAAGTGAAACTGTTCGAACGGTTCCGAACACTGCTTTGTGTAGCGCATGTCGCGTGACGGTCGGCTGCCGAGTAGGTATACCTACTCGGCAGCCGCGATACACGCGACATGCGCTACACAGACCAAAAAGTTTGAGACGATGTAATAAAAGTTTCACTTTAATAACAAACAATAACAACAATAACAAACAATAACAACAATCAACAAATACAAAATTTAACAATTAAACTACGTAATAATTATAATTTTCGAATGAAATGTGTGCTTTATGTTCTAACGGTACCAAGCGACTGACGCCGGACTGCACGAGGCACCTGCGGACAGCGTAAACTGGTTTATTCTGGTTTTGTGCGTGTTTCCACTTTCCACTATCAAGTGACGATTTATTTATTTGTTTTGTTTCGTAATTATTATGGTCAAATATTAATTACGAAACAAATTATTATGAACAAGATATTTTATTGTTTCACGGTATTCGCCTTGTCATTGGCTCAAGGACGTAAAATTGAATGATATATTATTTTTTTTATAAAGTCAAAACCATTTTCTTTAAAACATAAATCAGAGTATTGCTAGGGATAAGTATAAAATTAAATAGTAATGTTAGGATATCGAAACATTTTTGTATAGGCTAGAACGATATAATGGAAACGCGCTCTAAGATCTGAGTAATATACACACCACTACATATGCAAAAATTTCTCGAGACTAATTTCACTGTACACTATTGTTTTTTTTTATCAAAACATGTATGTATTTGAGTAGTTAGCAGCATATAATATTCTGAATTTCTGATCCATGCCTATTCACTCAAAACTAATAACACTAATGATTTGTAACAGTAAATTATTTCAATAGGTATTTGAACATTTCATAACCAACAAGTAAGAATAATTCGTATACAAGATACAATAACAAATCTAATACACTATTTATTATTTTATTATATTTCATTATGTGAAAATAACCAGGAAGGTGAAAAACATATTTACGAAAACAAAGTAACATATGGTTTTGCTATTAGCTATCAGGAAAAAAAATCGTATTGGAACAAAAGAAGGATTGTAACTGAATTAGGTAATTAGGTATGTTTGTTTCTGGGTGCACCGTTTTCGACGACGCGACGGCCGACGCGTGACGTAAACAGAGTAGGTACCTACTTTGCTAAAACAAACTAAGTAATAAAATTGTGTGTCTGTCTGAAAATTCGCTAAAGCATATTTTACCAATGTTTGCAAGTTTGTGATTACTTTGATAGTTTATCGATTTATAATAATTGTATACTTATATCATTGTTTAAAAATATTCAAACACAATATGATATAGGTACTGATTTATCACTGGTTTCAGTGATGAACTGATGAGTCAATGTTAGCCACAATACTAATCACTTTCGTCATACATGTGTATGAACTATGATTGATGTGATTTGCAATGTGGTGAAATTTCATAAAAATCACGGGCCAATTTTTTGTTTTGAATCCCACCGAAAATACATATACATATTACTAATTGCGTTATTAGAATAATTAATGACTATACCCACGATCAATTATTACAATTTACAATATAGTCTCAAATGCATACTAGAGAAATATTGCAATTTGAATCAAAAAATGCATAGCATACAAAAATAAATTCACAACACAAGAAATTCCGCGCGCAAATCATAGCGCGTGTCAATGAAATCAAGAATGTAATTTTATATCAAGCCGACGACGACGCCGAACTAAAGTACCTACAGTACCATTTACCTTCAGTGTACAATACAGTTTACAGACCTACGACGGACGAACAATAATGAGTAATAAATTGTTTACAAAAAAAAACATAGTTTCTAAGGTCATTAGTTTTATTTTATTTTATTGTTATTTTCTTTGAACGATTGGAAATGAAATTACTCAATTATTACACATAGAACTTTGATTTATTAGAATTATGCGAATTATGTATAAGATAACGAACGCGAATGCACGACATCTAGCGCGTCAATGTCTAAACATCGCCATTCGTTTAGACATTGACGCGCTAGATGTCGTGCTTTATGTCGTGTTTCGCTTGGCAAAAGTCACGCACACTACTGTAGAAGTGTCAAATTTTGCCGGTATTTCACTGTTGTTTTTCTAAGTAAATAATGTAAGTTATTGATTAAAAAGGTCGAACGCGGACACATTTCATTGTAGAGAAGTGATAAAATGATTAGTTTTAAAGAAATAGTGTCTGTGTTAAGTGTTTAGTCGTCATCAAAAATGTATGGAGGGACGGTCGGAACATCCACCTTAAACAAGAATTATTTCATATAGGTTTTCTATTCAAGAACTGCTCTTACCAATTCAAGATCCTTGGCATCTTGTGGATGTGGATAACCTGAGCATGATGGTTGATCAGTAGTATTTGATATGTCAATTAAGGCAAATTGAGATGGATGGTCTGCCTGAAAGAGATAAAAATGTTACTTATAACATTGGATATGGTCCCAAGTAATAATAAATAGATTGCTACAGAAACATGGACTCAATGTTTGGTAAATTGTAAAACTTTTAGTATTTTTTTTATTAAAAGCATTTATTGAACAAACATAGTGTATTATACTTATGGATAGTGTAGCTTTCCAACAACGAAAGAATTAAAAAAATTGGACCAGTACAACAGTAGGACAACTAAAAAAATAACTCAGTAGGTTTTAAGTACCAGTCATCACACCACTTGTCTCATGACACTCTAGGTCTCTAGAGCATATCAGTCAAAAAAGATATTGTGAAGCTTAAGTAAATGAATCCTTAGACACTATCGGAAATTTAAGAACAATTATAATCTTTTTTCCATTAAAATAATATCCTGGTTTTATTATATCGTAATATTGTCTTAATTCTAACTCTAAAATTCTATCCTTACCATATATAGTATTTAATTTTATTAATATATCCTTTAACACATTTGAACTTAACATAGAATGATGTGTTGAGGACGTACGAATGAAAGCTAATGTATTTTCAATTCTAACCAATTCTTGCAATATATCATCTACATTTTCTGTCATTATGCTAAGGATTTGGGCAAATTTAGCATATTTTATCAAACGGGATATTTGTATCCTGGAATCAGATAAATTTAAAGTCAATAACGTTCAAGATAGAATTCGAGGACAACCACTGAAAATAAGTAATATCGACTTAAATGAAATACACTTCAACCACAGCCCTGAAAATCATGTAAAGTTGAATTCAATAAATTTGGAAGATCTGCATAAGATTCATACTAAGGTACTGATGCAAGCACCGATTGAACTAGAAAAGAATACATCGACGATATACCATACCACTGTCCCAATTTATACATTCCTTTTGGGCACTTTGCTACTTTTCGCAACTTACAAAGTAATCCGTTATAAGAACGTTACGTGCTGGAAGAATCAAGACGACCCTAATACAAAGACGGAAGATCAAGACAGTCAAAATTGTACCGAATCTTCGCCAGGACCACAGTTTCCAGCAACATTTTATCACACCGTGCTCAAATAGTTGCTGGTCTTCGGGGGGAGGAGTTACGCCAACGGATCCCCAAGACATTGCTGCGTCGACGTTTCTCACGGGAACGTATTGTACGGACGTAGCAGCTAGGCTATTCTGTAAAAAACGCGCCCGAACTCGCATCTCACCTGAGTGAGTCGACTCACTTCACTTTCGAACGTTCGAGTTTTTGGTTTCGCATTCTGTAAACATCCGCTCGGCAGAGGCGAAGCGAAGTGAGTCTCACTTCGAAACTCACTTGCCTAGTGAAGGGATCTTATAGATTTGAATTTATCGACATTGTTATTATCTTTAAAATGCGGCAATTTAACACATTTTGAAGACATAATAACACTTTAGTATTGTACCGTGGGTGGAATTAAACTAAAATTGCAATTTTACACTGATAAATTCTTTAAAATCAGAATAATTCTAGCGTCACTGAAAAAAAAGGACGCTTGTCTGTGGTTCGTTTGACTTATGTTTATTTCTCAAGTGGTTTTTTGTACCTAATTTTAAAGTGTTTCGTGTTGCATTCTTTCTAAAAGTTATGTTGGAGTTTTGGCTGCATATTACATTCGATGTCCCCGAATTTCATTATTTTGTGTTGTTTAATCGATAGCTGGTAGTGGATTTTCTTAACAAACTGCTTTTCTTTTCCATCAAAAATGCGTAGTTTTTGTGAAAATCGAAATTGAAAATGATATTTTTTAAGGTTATTTTTGTACTAAAAACGCAACTTAAAGTAAAATCTTAAGCCATTATAGTATCAAAATGTCTAATTATCACACTCACACGCATTATTTTTAAATATATTTACGTACCTATTACTTTATTTACATATTACAATTTATTTTGTCAAAATAGTATTTTAACAATTTAGTATAGCCAAAAATCGTTCCATATTTTGTATTCACAACAAGCCACAGATAACACAGATTAGTTAATATGACGCAGATCACAGATTAGCAATACAAATATACTAGCTTATCATAGAGTATAAATTAGGGTTGTAACGGAACTCCGCCTCCGCCTCCGTTACTGCGGAACTTCCGCAAAGAATTTAACCTCCGCCTCCGCATCCGCCTCCGCAAAATTTATGCGGAGTCATATCGGAAGTTCATTTACGATCACAAACTGCGTGCTTTCAAGTGAAATGGTCGAGGTCGAGAGTTTGCTAAAGCCGCGGGAACACGGCCAAGCGGGTGGTGGGAGTGTGATTGAATGAATAACAGGAATCAACTTGTCAAAGCGTTCGGTACCGCGTAGTTGCAATTGAGCCGTGATTGTTTTAAGTAATTTTGTGCGTAACTATTAGTTATTGTTATTTAAATAACGTGATGAAGCCGAAAACTAGTGAAATTTGGCAGTACTTTGTAGAAGTAGACGATAATTATAAATTTTCCCAACAAATTTCACCTCCGCCTCCGCCTCCGTTAACCTCCGCATCCGCGGAGGCGAACCTCTTCACCTCCGCATCCGCCTCCGCCTCCGCTAAGTAGGCCTCCGTTACAACCCTAGTATAAATGATACATTTTAATTTTTAATGTTTTTTTTTATAGCTCACTTGCTTCAGTTTTAAAAATCGATTAACTTTTACTTTTAGTATTCAAATAGGTAGCGAGGAGCGAAGCGACGAGCGTGTTAGGTTAACTGTTGAACTGCCGCACGAGCCGAGCGAGCGAAGCGAGCGTGCCGCGGCAGCGGCCGGCGAGTGCCAGAAGCGACTTTAGGGCGATTCCCACTCAAACAAAAAAAAACTACGTAGGTTTAAACAACCTGTTTGTATTTTATTTATGTATCGTAAAATTTTTGTTATTATCAAATGCTATCTAAATTAAAATTACGAAGTGTCTAGTCGTCCGCTAAACGGATGAATAAAATAAATTAGTCGTCCGATTACCGGATGAATAAAATAATTTAATCGTCCGATTATTCGGATTACTAGATAACCTTTTAACACTAAAGCTAGTTGGGTTGGACTAAAGCAAAGGGGGCTCAGGACTTAGAAAATTTTTGATGGAGTTGGTGTCATTATAACACCTATTTATTATTGTTTTATCGTAAAGATTACGCTAATATAAGCATGTTTTATAGGAACAACTTTTCTCTAAAATCAAAAATGGCCGAGATATTCGCCCTCAATTCGTTAGGTTAGGTTTAGGTTAGGTTAGGTTAGGTTTCTTAAAAAAAAAACTACACAGAAATAGGAGCCCCGCGAAGCGGGGCTCCGTCGACGCGCAAAAAAAATCAAGTTTAGGTTAGGTTAGCCGTTAGGTTAGGTTAGGTTAGGTTTCTTAAAAAAAAAACTACACAGAAACAGGAGCCCCGCGAAGCGGGGCTCCGTCGACGCGCAAAAAAAAATCAAGTTTAGGTTAGGTTAGCCGTTAGGTTAGGTTAGGTTAGGTTTCTTAAAAAAAAAACTACACAGAAATAGGAGCCCCGCGAAGCGGGGCTCCGTCGACGCGCAAAAAAAATCAAATACCTACGTGTGCCCTCCTCCCCCCTCTCCTCCCCCCACAAAAAACCTATAATACGTGCGGCAGTTCTCTAAAGAATTATTATTTTATTCATCCGGTAATCGGACAACTAATTTATTTTATTCATCCGTTTAGCGGACGACTAGCGCTGTCCTTAAAATTATTTTTGACAAATTCATTTTAAAAATCACTTTCGAATTATATTTATTATCTACAATTGTGAACGCGTCATAATATAACATTTATTATCTATAATGGCATGTCGTAAATACGTGGTAAATACAAACTTACATTTTCCAGGTAATATAATTTAAGAAATTGTTATAAATAAATTAATAATACGGCATTATATTTAAAAATATTGCCTGTGTGCGAGATTACTAGAAGTTTTAATACGACAATGGTATAAAAGTGTCGTTTTTAGTACAAAAATAACCTTAAAAAAAATAATTTTCATTTTCGATTTTCACAAAAACTACGCATTTTTGTTGGAAAAGAAAAGCAGTTTGTTAAGAAAATCCACTACCAGCTATCGATTAAACAGCACAAAATAATGAAATTCGGGGACATCGAATCAAATATTTAACCGGAGTTTTAGTTAATGTTTCAGTTTGGCTTTATTAAGTTGTTGTGTAATTGCTGTTAAACGTGTTGCATAAATTATTTAAAGGAGAAAACTGCAAAAATAACAACTATGAGGTGAGTAATGTGATTCTTGTATTTAACTAAAATATTATCTTATACAACAAGCTTATTGAAATATTTAACTTAAAATCTTAAACATTGTAGCTCCTCGGAAAGGTCGTCTCATCCCTCCCGTGCCCAAGTAGAGTATCTAGTCGACTATCTTAGCAAACATCCTAGCTTAGCCAAGGGTTTTTCAAAAGTCCCGAGCGCTAGAGACGAAGCTAGAAAAACATGGGAGGAGTTGACTATCAAATTAAATAGCTTGGGAGGCTGCACTAAAACATGGAAACAGTGGACAAAGGTAGGCAATAGGCATATAGAAAACTATTCATCTTATACCGTGTAGGTATCTGGCTTACCTATATATTATTAATAAACTTTTAATTTTGCTTTAGTATTGGTCTGACAAAAAGAGTGCCGTGAAGAAAAAAGCTGCCCTAAGATACCGGGCACGCAATAAGACTGGTGGTGGATGTGAATCGGTGGTGGAGCTTTCAGAGGTGGAGGAGAAAATACTCACATTAATGGGCGGGGAAGGTTTTGCAATTGGTGATAGGCATTTGGAAATTAATCCATTTGAAGTAAGCTATTGTTATCGATTTTGTTGATCCGATACATGTATGTATGTAAAATATAATTATTCAATGTCATGTTCTTTTTTTAGGAAATCCCCGTCCTTACTGATGCCAACGAAAGCCCCACATTGTCGACTTCATCTATGATAAATGAAACCACAACTATTGTAAGTAAATACCTAGTGTATTAATAAAATATTACTTAATAATAAACAACTTATTAGTAAATGTTTCTTATATTGTTCTAGGAATACCAAGTCTTGGATGAGACTGCTATAAATACGGAAAATGTTAGTATGGCAGATACTGAGGTATATATTAATAAGATATTATGAAAATGGTACTTTTTTATTGATTCCAGTATTTGAAATACTATGTTTTTTTTTCAGAGACCTCAACTAATTCAGCAATATGTTAACTGTATCCCGAATCCCGAACCTTCCCCTGCTCATACACCACCGAGAGCGGAGGTAACGAGCCCTCTGCAAGCAGTTACCCCCTCTGGCTCAGGCAACTTTCCTGCTCGACGTCAATTGAACGTCGCGGGTCCATCACCACGTCGTACTACAAGTAATTATGAGATTTATGAATTGATTTACAATATTTATAATCCATACTAATATTATAAATGCGAAAGTAACTCTGTCTGTCTGTCTGTTACTCAATCACGCCTTAACTACTGAACCAATTTGCATGAAATTTGGTATAGAGATATTTTGATACCCGAGAAAGGACATAGGATAGGTTTTATCCCGGAAATCCTACGGGAACGGGTTTTTCTTTGAAAACGCGGGCGAAGCCGCGGGCGGAAAGCTAGTCAACAATAAAAATTTGGAAATACATACAAATAAAACTAAATAATACTTGATAATGAATTAAGGAAATAATAATAACATCAGAAGACTTGTCAAAAATGCGTCACCGCGACCGGTGGAAATAATAATAAATTAATATTTATTTTACGTTTCAGGGTCATCGAGTCGTCCACAACAACGGCAAAGAAGACGATCACCTCCATCACAAAGGCGGCAATCTCAATTAACAACCTTTACTGAAAGGTTTCTTAGCTTGGAAGAGCAACGGATTGAGATTGACCGTCGCTACTGTGAGTTACAGGAGGTGATGGTCAACTCACAAAGGGAGACCAACAGAATGACAGCAGAGGGCCTGATTGCCGTCGGGGAAGGTCTTAAATTATTAGCTGAAAATTTAAAAAAATAAAATACTTTTATACTTAAATACATTTATTAGTTCTTAACTTATTTTAGTAGTAAAAAATTATCTGTGGTTTTACTTATAGTTTCTTAATTTACTAACATTAGTTTATAAGCCCTAATTGAGTTACTAACACCTATGAATATAATTTTCTGGAATAAATAATTTGCATTGATTTTTGATTGAATTAATTACAATTACCGCGTGTTCCTTGCCCTCCATAATTCATTTATCAATCTTTGTCTACATAGCTGACCAAGTGCAGTTTCATTAGGTACATCCTCATTTGAAGCTACACTTTGTCTGGTCCTATGAAAACCAGCCTCAACCTCTAGCTCTGAATTGAATATGGCTGGAGCTGGCAGGCCGGCACGATTACAAATATTGTGAAGCACGCAACATGCTATTACAATCTTCGAAACCGTGTCGGGGTCATAATGTAGGACTCTATGTGCTAATAGGCATCTAAATCTGGCTTTAAGGACCCCAATTGTTCTTTCTACGGTGTTTCTTGCAGTAGCATGCAGCTAGTTATAGTGATGTTCTGGTGTTCCCTCGTCTGCATTTGGAACTGGCACCATTAGGTACTGACGCTGCGGATACCCAGAATCACCTGTAACAATGAATATTGTTAAAAAATAAAATGTTTTGTCATCAACAATTATATTTTTATTAGGAGTTAGGAGTTTTCAATGATTTCGCCTGCTCTCCAATTTTTATGAATTCCGTGAACTTCGGTAATAAAGCCTAAATTACTCAGAAATAAAGTAGTTTTTTTAATGATGAAAGAATTTTTGAAGGAATTAATCCAGTAGTTTTTGAGTTAAATATTTACAAACAAACAAAGATTCGTCTTTATAATTAATTAGCTAAGAGGTAACTCACCTAACAAGTACACAGATTCGCCTGTTTGTACTAATTGTTCGAGGTGGTCCCGAATGATGCAATTATTAAAAATAAGGCTGTCGTGAGTCGCTCCGCCATATGTTGCATCTACATGTATTATGTTCAAATCTGCATCTGTGAACTGCAAAAAGAATTATTTTACAACTATTTTTATGTGGCTGTTCTAATGAATGTTAAAAAAAATATAGGTACTAGCAGCGTCTTGTGATTTATACTGCTTCGTTAATGATCCTATGGAATTGGTCCAAATTTCATTAAATCGATTTTCTGTGGTTCAAGTGCGAAAGCGTATACAGACATTATTATATCAGGCTTACCATTTGTACATTTCTTGCATGATATCCTTTGCGACAGTAGTATCGTTCTTCATGGCAAGTTGGTCTCACCATTGTCACAAAAGTCCCATCTACACATCCTATTACCCCAGGAATACTGAATTTCTCATAGAATCTGCAATAAGAAATAAAAAAATCATTAAATATTTTTCATTAACATGATAGGTTTATTTAGGTAGGTACACAAACCTTGTTTTGAGTCTCAGTCTTTCTTCAGAATTTTGGGGAAATCTTATGTATTTTTTTACTATACTTGGATGGCTTAGGGCTTCTATGACCTCGTGGATACTACGAGATGCTGATGGCTGCGACACAAACGAATTTATGTGTTTTCCACATATCCTTTGATAGCTCCCAGTCGCAAAGAAAGAAAGTGCACATAACAACTGAAAAAAATTAATGAAATTTCTTGAAACTATCAAAATAAAAGGTACTTAATCTGATAAGGAAACCATCCATAATTAAAGTCGGTTAATAACTCAAAACGTTTTTAAAGAAACCGTAAGGGAGAGAATCTTTGGACTTTAACATAGGGTACCTACCACTTGAAAGGGTGACATCATAAAAAATAATCGGGGATTAGATGACGTTATCGTTAGTGGTTCTATGTTCTATGCGAGGAAGTTATGTTACCTACCTACATAATGGAATGTTTTACAGAGTTATGGGAAAGTTATCCCAATATTCACACGGGATCGGGACTTCCGCAGATGAAATCACGGGACCGATGACTATTGTAACAGTAACTTTTCATGACATTATGAATACACATATAAAGCACTTAGATACATACCTTGACTCTAGCAGTTAATCCTCTTCGTCGACGTTGAGGTTTTTTAACTAAAACTTTAATGTCTTCCATCACTTGAGAAACTAGTTCTTCCGATAAACGGTAGCATTCAACAAAATTTTTATTTCGATTAATAATTTGCATGTCCCGAATGCTGGTACTTTGCCGGCGACTTTCTATTATATCCACAGCATTAGCTTCTCGTATTATAGCACTTAATATAAAATAACGCGCCATTTTAGTAAAAAAATATATAAAATTTGTATCAAATTTGTTCCACAACCACTAACTCACTCACGAACTCGGCACCTAATAGGCGAGTGAATTGCTGACAGGTGAATTCGTATTTGTAAATACTCGAACTCGACGTTCGAGGTGTAAAATTACCTTACAGAATGCCGAATTCATACTATAAACGTCAAAATCACAGACATGTATATTTAAGTAGACAACGCAAGTACCGCGATCTGTATGAAAACCAAGCGTGTCATATTTTTTGTACTGACCTTGACGCGTTATGACGTCACGAGCGCTTTTTAGTGATGTTAATTTCATTTTACGCTAAATCGATTAGGCCGCCACTCGCGCGGCGATTCTAGTATCGTCCTATCCCATCGAAGTAAATCGAAAGAAATCAGATCAAACTAGATCTATGTCTAAGAGGTAGTCAAATAAATGAATCGTAATCGATTACTAAATCGATTCAAGACAGAAAAATGATAATTACCATAGACAGAGGGATGATAAAATAAAGTTATAAACCTTTTAATATTCTAACAAGTAAACTAATGTGTTTTAGCTTTTTCTTACATATGCCCATTGAGTTACCATGTACTACGTACTAGAGAGGCCATCGAAAGAAAGTAATGAAACTGTCAATCAATCAATCTTTATGTCCCGTTGCATCGATCCATTTTCCTTTTATGTTCGGGTTACTTGGAAAACTGAAAAAACAAACATAGTCTAAGCAATAAGGAGTTTTCTTAAAAAACTCCCAAGATGACACTTTATAACTAATGGCGTCCATGTCATAATATTTATTTTTAGTACCTTTGTATTAAAATACTTAAAAGTTCTAGGTCAAGTCGTATTAAATGACAAAAAAAATCTATGCCTTTTTTTCTGAAAAATTGCTCCTTCAAATTATCATTTTTCTGTTCGATTATAAAATCGATTAGAATCGAGAACTGTTGCATCAAATGAACATCACTAACCACAAAATTGGACAGAAAAATGAGAACAGAAAAATGAGAAGACGCTATTCATTGCTTGTTATCATACGACGCGATCTTTACCGTGCCAAGTAAAAGCCGCAATGTATTCCGAATCATTTCGTATGATTTGGTATCCGTGTTTGTCACGATCGTTTTCCACAGATATTCTTTATTTGATTTTAAAATAAATAGTGCATATTCTGATTAGAAAATTACTTACCGGTGGAAGGAAACATCTATGCTAACTCGGCCACTCACAGCTGTGGAGTTTCTACAGTTTATAACGGCGCAATTCGGCATTTTACTTTATTCAGCTTCACGTCTTTCCTTGGCGAACTGCAAGCGCGGACTGAGTGTAGGCCAGCGTCAAGTAAGTTTCATAAACTTAGTTTGGACACGGGAAGTACATACACTCGCTTAGTCTATCTTGATACATGTCTGTGGTCAAAATACTCACTTAGCACAGTTCGCCTCGTCGCCGCTCTCGACGATGTGGCGCCACTAGTACTGTCGAGTTTTACAGAATACGAAATCGAAAACTCACCGCGGATTCCGCGTTCGAGTTTTTATAATAACCTTACAGAATAGCACTGCAGATTCCATTGGCGCAACGTAATTTTAAGTTTTCATTTTATATTCAATTAGCTTTATAGTTATTAATTGTTAAGACTTGCATCGAGCAAGACGTATTGTAATAAGTTTATATTAAAGTATTTCTAAGTGAATTCGTAGTTTTTTTTGGGGCCTCCGGCTGTCTGAAACATAATTTGTGTAATTGTTTATTTATTCTGAATCTTTAAGTTTATTGATTTTTATCCTTTACATAAGCTGTATTTAATAAAAAATGTTTAAAACTCGAATTTTCGAAATTTTTGATTTATAAGTTCTATGTAACGTTTTATAATTAAGTTATGGTATAATTAAATGTAGATTTCACTTTTGTACAGCTTAGACATTTTTCTGTATGGATACAGTGCCTTTCGATTTGAAGTTGGATAACATTTCATTTTATAGGTACTATTATAAAATTAAGAGCATGAAAGAAAAAAAAAAGCATTTCTTCATAATGCTATTGTTACCACAAAAAATATTTTCTTAATCGCAAATTTTAAGAGAAAATAAATTAAAATTAAAATTGATGTGGCGACGTTATACATACAGACGTTAGAACAAAGTCCACCATAAGAATGACGTCATTTAGGAATAAGACGATTTTTAAACATTAATAAAAACCTAAATATTTTCAAAAAGTAAAAATTACTGTTAGTTTTTATCTAGTTTTAATTAAAATAAAAATAAAAACAAGTAGCAAAAAATTTTGAAATGTTGTAATTTTGGAGCACCCTGTAAAGTCTGTATTTGTATGAACATAAGTGGAGATCGCGTCCACTTATTTTCATGCGTAAACGATGATATTCATACTCAACAGGTAACTTGGATTAACAAATAGGATAGGTTATATCCCGTAAATCCCACGGGAACGGGAACTATTTATTTATTGCACGCCTCATAAGCGAAGCGTTGAGGTGGGTACTACTGTCACTTCGCGCAAAACATCTGATTTTTCAAACTTAAAATGTCTTTATGTATCATACATTGCACTTGTAAGATAATAAATACACACACATATTAAGAAAAAAACACTATTTTTAACATTCATGATATTTTTGATGTCATTTTTGTTATTTAAACTAGTTAAAAAACAGTTTAAAAAAGTTCTGTCTTGGACGTCCGTGTGTCTGTATGTGCGGAGGATTTTCTTGTTAACACGATAGCGACCGAAATACTTTACTAATCGAGTCTTTTTTTTTTCTCTTACGCTTGAGTATGCTCAGGAATAGAACCCTTTCATTTTTCAGGGTCTGATTCGATGTGGTTTAATTGTTATTAAATAAACAAAAATAATAATTAATAAATAATTATTAAAAAAAAATTATGAGGCGTGCACTTTTGGATTTTCCAAACTTTTTTCGTTTATTTCTATCTGAATAACCTATCAAAAGTAACATTCAATTGTGTAAATTTTATTTATTACGGATTCAACATCAAACAACTCTACGGTAAGTATCAAGGTGCGTATTAACTATAGAGCTATTATTTATTACCTTACCTACCTATATGTTATAGCTAATTACTGCTGGGCGCTGCAGCTGGCTGCGATTTCGTCCATGTATCTACTGAAAGGTTTCATGACATAATATGAGCACAGGGGAATAAAATAAAAAGACCAGTATGTACATCCAAAAATATTTATTTCAATGATTACAAATTATCCTTAATCTAATTTTGAAAATCTAACACTGAATTAGATTCCTTACAATATTATTCAAATTAATAACAAAATAACGTATTTTACGACAAATTAATATTGAACTAATTATGTAGTTAAAACACGAAAGCGCATTACCTTATTATACCAGCTGCATTAACCAAAAATTTTATATGATAATAAGTATAATATTTTCAACTGATATCAAAATGTACGAAAAATAGTACTTAATAAGTAATTGAACTGAGAACATAATTTAATATTCACACAAAGCTGTATTGTTTCGATATACGTTGTTTTTATTGTAAACTGCATTACATATTTTGATAAAAAAATACTGTAAAACAACAGATGATGAAATTTTCAAAATGAAAAAAAAAAATACAAATTTGCCGCGCAATCGACATTTGACAGCTCTACGACTGAATGAGGCGGTTAAAAAAGTTTGTATAATATTAATAGAAATAATTATCGAGATTTAAATTGCTCTACACAAGATTTATTTTGTTTGTTTTATTACTATACTTCTTAAAGACACAATTAACTCGTACTCGTAATACGATACCTTGGAGTTGGAGCGAAAATATTGTTTGTAATAATTTGGCTAGGAAAATACAACAAATCAAAAACACTATTTACTATGGAAAAAAAACCAGGAAGGTGAAAAACATATATTTACGATTTCGATGCACTCGACTTTTAGTAAAATAATAGGTAGGTAAAAATATTATTATGGTTTTGATCACAGACATATCTGTGGTTTTGATTTTAGCTACTAGTATCAGAAAGCTGCGTGTTCAATGCACGTCGGGGTCACACAACTGTGGAGGATACAGTAGACAATATACCTAATGAAGTTTTTCATCTTTTTATTTTACTGCAAATACAAAATAAAAATTAAACAATGGTAATGTAAATTCTAAACAAACTACTACCAAAATACAATTAGAACAAAAATCATTTGACTGGTTGATTTCACCCAGAGGCCAGAGGCGGCTCGTGACAAAATTGTATGGGTGTTCACTTGAAATAAAACAACGAAAATACAATAGCGTAGCGGGATAATTTATTACAAAAAAAAATGAGCACCACATTTTATAAATGTCTATAACACTAAAAATTACAAAGTACAGGCTATTTCAAAACGAATTCAATGATTATCAATAATTAGTAAATCACCGAATTTGCATTCGCGAGCGTACCTACGCGTAGGTATCCATAGTGTTTGTTTATACTAAAGGAATGGCAACGTCGCAATTGCTGCTGTCATGCGATGCGGCAACGTTGCGTGAGACTCAAAACGCTACCTGCTACGGTATGAACGATTGTTATAAAAATAAAAGTTATACATATTTGTTGGCGTAAACTATTTTATTCATCATTAATTTTGGAAAATAAATAATGTCAAAATTGATTACAATAAAACGCAGTTTTATTTTATTACATTACAGGTAAATTAGCTTGGAGAAATTTTTGCGTTTGTAGTAGTGTATGGTCAGCAAATAAAAAAAAACAACATTTTATTTTTAGTTTTTATTCAAGTATATAATATTAGTATTATTAATATTTTATTAGTTCCAAACATTACAAGCAGTGCCGATTTTTACTTCAGTGAAGACGTGTATGAATTAGGTGTTCTCCGGCCAAAAATGTAAACCACGGTAAAAGTGAAACTGTTCGAACGGTTCCGAACACTGCTTTGTGTAGCGCATGTCGCGTGACGGTCGGCTGCCGAGTAGGTATACCTACTCGGCAGCCGCGATACACGCGACATGCGCTACACAGACCAAAAAGTTTGAGACGATGTAATAAAAGTTTCACTTTAATAACAAACAATAACAACAATAACAAACAATAACAACAATCAACAAATACAAAATTTAACAATTAAACTACGTAATAATTATAATTTTCGAATGAAATGTGTGCTTTATGTTCTAACGGTACCAAGCGACTGACGCCGGACTGCACGAGGCACCTGCGGACAGCGTAAACTGGTTTATTCTGGTTTTGTGCGTGTTTCCACTTTCCACTATCAAGTGACGATTTATTTATTTGTTTTGTTTCGTAATTATTATGGTCAAATATTAATTACGAAACAAATTATTATGAACAAGATATTTTATTGTTTCACGGTATTCGCCTTGTCATTGGCTCAAGGACGTAAAATTGAATGATATATTATTTTTTTTATAAAGTCAAAACCATTTTCTTTAAAACATAAATCAGAGTATTGCTAGGGATAAGTATAAAATTAAATAGTAATGTTAGGATATCGAAACATTTTTGTATAGGCTAGAACGATATAATGGAAACGCGCTCTAAGATCTGAGTAATATACACACCACTACATATGCAAAAATTTCTCGAGACTAATTTCACTGTACACTATTGTTTTTTTTTATCAAAACATGTATGTATTTGAGTAGTTAGCAGCATATAATATTCTGAATTTCTGATCCATGCCTATTCACTCAAAACTAATAACACTAATGATTTGTAACAGTAAATTATTTCAATAGGTATTTGAACATTTCATAACCAACAAGTAAGAATAATTCGTATACAAGATACAATAACAAATCTAATACACTATTTATTATTTTATTATATTTCATTATGTGAAAATAACCAGGAAGGTGAAAAACATATTTACGAAAACAAAGTAACATATGGTTTTGCTATTAGCTATCAGGAAAAAAAATCGTATTGGAACAAAAGAAGGATTGTAACTGAATTAGGTAATTAGGTATGTTTGTTTCTGGGTGCACCGTTTTCGACGACGCGACGGCCGACGCGTGACGTAAACAGAGTAGGTACCTACTTTGCTAAAACAAACTAAGTAATAAAATTGTGTGTCTGTCTGAAAATTCGCTAAAGCATATTTTACCAATGTTTGCAAGTTTGTGATTACTTTGATAGTTTATCGATTTATAATAATTGTATACTTATATCATTGTTTAAAAATATTCAAACACAATATGATATAGGTACTGATTTATCACTGGTTTCAGTGATGAACTGATGAGTCAATGTTAGCCACAATACTATTCACTTTCGTCATACATGTGTATGAACTATGATTGATGTGATTTGCAATGTGGTGAAATTTCATAAAAATCACGGGCCAATTTTTTGTTTTGAATCCCACCGAAAATACATATACATATTACTAATTGCGTTATTAGAATAATTAATTACTATACCCACGATCAATTATTACAATTTACAATATAGTCTCAAATGCATACTAGAGAAATATTGCAATTTGAATCAAAAAATGCATAGCATACAAAAATAAATTCACAACACAAGAAATTCCGCGCGCAAATCATAGCGCGTGTCAATGAAATCAAGAATGTAATTTTATATCAAGCCGACGACGACGCCGAACTAAAGTACCTACAGTACCATTTACCTTCAGTGTACAATACAGTTTACAGACCTACGACGGACGAACAATAATGAGTAATAAATTGTTTACAAAAAAAAACATAGTTTCTAAGGTCATTAGTTTTATTTTATTTTATTGTTATTTTCTTTGAACGATTGGAAATGAAATTACTCAATTATTACACATAGAACTTTGATTTATTAGAATTATGCGAATTATGTATAAGATAACGAACGCGAATGCACGACATCTAGCGCGTCAATGTCTAAACATCGCCATTCGTTTAGACATTGACGCGCTAGATGTCGTGCTTTATGTCGTGTTTCGCTTGGCAAAAGTCACGCACACTACTGTAGAAGTGTCAAATTTTGCCGGTATTTCACTGTTGTTTTTCTAAGTAAATAATGTAAGTTATTGATTAAAAAGGTCGAACGCGGACACATTTCATTGTAGAGAAGTGATAAAATGATTAGTTTTAAAGAAATAGTGTCTGTGTTAAGTGTTTAGTCGTCATCAAAAATGTATGGAGGGACGGTCGGAACATCCACCTTAAACAAGAATTATTTCATATAGGTTTTCTATTCAAGAACTGCTCTTACCAATTCAAGATCCTTGGCATCTTGTGGATGTGGATAACCTGAGCATGATGGTTGATCAGTAGTATTTGATATGTCAATTAAGGCAAATTGAGATGGATGGTCTGCCTGAAAGAGATAAAAATGTTACTTATAACATTGGATATGGTCCCAAGTAATAATAAATAGATTGCTACAGAAACATGGACTCAATGTTTGGTAAATTGTAAAACTTTTAGTATTTTTTTTATTAAAAGCATTTATTGAACAAACATAGTGTATTATACTTATGGATAGTGTAGCTTTCCAACAACGAAAGAATTAAAAAAATTGGACCAGTACAACAGTAGGACAACTAAAAAAATAACTCAGTAGGTTTTAAGTACCAGTCATCACACCACTTGTCTCATGACACTCTAGGTCTCTAGAGCATATCAGTCAAAAAAGATATTGTGAAGCTTAAGTAAATGAATCCTTAGACACTATCGGAAATTTAAGAACAATTATAATCTTTTTTCCATTAAAATAATATCCTGGTTTTATTATATCGTAATATTGTCTTAATTCTAACTCTAAAATTCTATCCTTACCATATATAGTATTTAATTTTATTAATATATCCTTTAACACATTTGAACTTAACATAGAATGATGTGTTGAGGACGTACGAATGAAAGCTAATGTATTTTCAATTCTAACCAATTCTTGCAATATATCATCTACATTTTCTGTCATTATGCTAAGGATTTGGGCAAATTTAGCATATTTTATCAAACGGGATATTTGTATCCTGGAATCAGATAAATTTAAAGTCAATAACGTTCAAGATAGAATTCGAGGACAACCACTGAAAATAAGTAATATCGACTTAAATGAAATACACTTCAACCACAGCCCTGAAAATCATGTAAAGTTGAATTCAATAAATTTGGAAGATCTGCATAAGATTCATACTAAGGTACTGATGCAAGCACCGATTGAACTAGAAAAGAATACATCGACGATATACCATACCACTGTCCCAATTTATACATTCCTTTTGGGCACTTTGCTACTTTTCGCAACTTACAAAGTAATCCGTTATAAGAACGTTACGTGCTGGAAGAATCAAGACGACCCTAATACAAAGACGGAAGATCAAGACAGTCAAAATTGTACCGAATCTTCGCCAGGACCACAGTTTCCAGCAACATTTTATCACACCGTGCTCAAATAGTTGCTGGTCTTCGGGGGGAGGAGTTACGCCAACGGATCCCCAAGACATTGCTGCGTCGACGTTTCTCACGGGAACGTATTGTACGGACGTAGCAGCTAGGCTATTCTGTAAAAAACGCGCCCGAACTCGCATCTCACCTGAGTGAGTCGACTCACTTCACTTTCGAACGTTCGAGTTTTTGGTTTCGCATTCTGTAAACATCCGCTCGGCAGAGGCGAAGCGAAGTGAGTCTCACTTCGAAACTCACTTGCCTAGTGAAGGGATCTTATAGATTTGAATTTATCGACATTGTTACCTTTTGTACACATTTTGTACCTAATTTTAAAGTGTTTCGTGTTGCATTCTTTCTAAAAGTTATGTTGGAGTTTTGGCTGCATATTACATTCGATGTCCCCGAATTTCATTATTTTGTGTTGTTTAATCGATAGCTGGTAGTGGATTTTCTTAACAAACTGCTTTTCTTTTCCATCAAAAATGCGTAGTTTTTGTGAAAATCGAAATTGAAAATGATATTTTTTAAGGTTATTTTTGTACTAAAAACGCAACTTAAAGTAAAATCTTAAGCCATTATAGTATCAAAATGTCTAATTATCACACTCACACGCATTATTTTTAAATATATTTACGTACCTATTACTTTATTTACATATTACAATTTATTTTGTCAAAATAGTATTTTAACAATTTAGTATAGCCAAAAATCGTTCCATATTTTGTATTCACAACAAGCCACAGATAACACAGATTAGTTAATATGACGCAGATCACAGATTAGCAATACAAATATACTAGCTTATCATAGAGTATAAATGATACATTTTAATTTTTAATGTTTTTTTTATAGCTCACTTGCTTCAGTTTTAAAAATCGATTAACTTTTACTTTTAGTATTCAAATAGGTAGCGAGGAGCGAAGCGACGAGCGTGTTAGGTTAACTGTTGAACTGCCGCACGAGCCGAGCGAGCGAAGCGAGCGTGCCGCGGCAGCGGCCGGCGAGTGCCAGAAGCGACTTTAGGGCGATTCCCACTCAAACAAAAAAAAACTACGTAGGTTTAAACAACCTGTTTGTATTTTATTTATGTATCGTAAAATTTTTGTTATTATCAAATGCTATCTAAATTAAAATTACGAAGTGTCTAGTCGTCCGCTAAACGGATGAATAAAATAAATTAGTCGTCCGATTACCGGATGAATAAAATAATTTAATCGTCCGATTATTCGGATTACTAGATAACCTTTTAACACTAAAGCTAGTTGGGTTGGACTAAAGTAAAGGGGGCTCAGGACTTAGAAAATTTTTGATGGAGTTGGTGTCATTATAACACCTATTTATTATTGTTTTATCGTAAAGATTACGCTAATATAAGCATGTTTTATAGGAACAACTTTTCTCTAAAATCAAAAATGGCCGAGATATTCGCCCTCAATTCGTTAGGTTAGGTTTAGGTTAGGTTAGGTTAGGTTTCTTAAAAAAAAAATCAAGTTTAGGTTAGGTTAGCCGTTAGGTTAGGTTAGGTTAGGTTTCTTAAAAAAAAAACTACACAGAAATAGGAGCCCCGCGAAGTGGGGCTCCCTCGACGCGCAAAAAAAATCAAATACCTACGTGTGCCCTCCTCCCCCCTCTCCTCCCCCCACAAAAAACCTATAATACGTGCGGCAGTTCTCTAAAGAATTATTATTTTATTCATCCGGTAATCGGACAACTAATTTATTTTATTCATCCGTTTAGCGGACGACTAGCGCTGTCCTTAAAATTATTTTTGACAAATTCATTTTAAAAATCACTTTCGAATTATATTTATTATCTACAATTGTGAACGCGCCATATAACATTTATTATCTATAATGGCATGTCGTAAATACGTGGTAAATACAAACTTACATTTTCCAGGTAATATAATTTAAGAAATTGTTATAAATAAATTAATAATACGGCATTATATTTAAAAATATTGCCTGTGTGCGAGATTACTAGAAGTTTTAATACGACAATGGTATAAAAGTGTCGTTTTTAGTACAAAAATAACCTTAAAAAAAATAATTTTCATTTTCGATTTTCACAAAAACTACGCATTTTTGTTGGAAAAGAAAAGCAGTTTGTTAAGAAAATCCACTACCAGCTATCGATTAAACAGCACAAAATAATGAAATTCGGGGACATCGAATCAAATATTTAACCGGAGTTTTAGTTAATGTTTCAGTTTGGCTTTATTAAGTTGTTGTGTAATTGGTGTTAAACGTGTTGCATAAATTATTTAACCCTTGGCATGCCTGGTGGGCATAAGTTACACTCTATGCCTGGTGGGTCTCTCAGACCCCGATTTTAAAATGGTATTTTTTCTATAAATTTTATTATGTAAGGTGATTTAATGATTCAAGACGCATGCTTAAAGGGCAAAAAAGAGATAGTAATAAAAATCACATTAGAAATTAATCAACTTTATTAAAATATTTGAAATTAAACTTTAACTCACATTTTTAAGCAACATTTCGTGACTATACCTTTGTTAACATATAATTTGTATCAAAAGTAATGAGATCATAATCAGACTTTAATCCAATGTAAGGCACTATCATATACTTAATCTAAATAATAAAATAATTAGTCTTCATCACTTGCATTTACACTTTGTAAAGCTTTGGTTTGGTAACACTTTGCGCATGGAAAAATCGAGTGGTCAAGCCAAATGTGACAACTAATTGTCTCACAAATGTACTAATGGATGGACAGAGGCACCTCCATTTCAGTATCCGAAGAGGTGGAGCCTGCATCATTTTCTTCCTCCTCAATCAAATGCAACTAAGTCTTCCTCATCCAAACTCTTAGAATATTAAACTAGGTATATCCTCGTCTGTTAGTTGTTTATTCATGATTAAACTGAAAAAAATAATAAAATAGGATAATGTAAAGTACAAACTAATATTATAACACCAAATTCCAATATTTATAAGAAAAAAGAAAAATAAATACTTACAAAATAAAGTCACGCCGTATGCCTGGTGGGGTCTGTGGGACCCGCACGCACTTTAAGCACATCCTTTTACGCTTGTAGCTCGCCTCGGGCTGAGGAAGTGGGTGGAGGGCATTCCACGGTTAGTAACGGCCAGCTACTAAAAACGGTGAGGCGCGAAATTCAAATTTAAACGAACTACAACGGTTCGCGCGTTGGTGTGGGTCTGACAGACCCTACCAGGCATGCCAAGGGTTAAAGGAGAAAACTGCAAAAATAACAACTATGAGGTGAGTAATGTGATTCTTGTATTTAACTAAAATATTATCTTATACAACAAGCTTATTGAAATATTTAACTTAAAATCTTAAACATTGTAGCTCCTCGGAAAGGTCGTCTCATCCCTCCCGTGCCCAAGTAGAGTATCTAGTCGACTATCTTAGCAAACATCCTAGCTTAGCCAAGGGTTTTTCAAAAGTCCCGAGCGCTAGAGACGAAGCTAGAAAAACATGGGAGGAGTTGACTATCAAATTAAATAGCTTGGGAGGCTGCACTAAAACATGGAAACAGTGGACAAAGGTAGGCAATAGGCATATAGAAAACTATTCATCTTATACCGTGTAGGTATCTGGCTTACCTATATATTATTAATAAACTTTTAATTTTGCTTTAGTATTGGTCTGACAAAAAGAGTGCCGTGAAGAAAAAAGCTGCCCTAAGATACCGGGCACGCAATAAGACTGGTGGTGGATGTGAATCGGTGGTGGAGCTTTCAGAGGTGGAGGAGAAAATACTCACATTAATGGGCGGGGAAGGTTTTGCAATTGGTGATAGGCATTTGGAAATTAATCCATTTGAAGTAAGCTATTGTTATCGATTTTGTTGATCCGATACATGTATGTATGTAAAATATAATTATTCAATGTCATGTTCTTTTTTTAGGAAATCCCCGTCCTTACTGATGCCAACGAAAGCCCCACATTGCCGACTTCATCTATGATAAATGAAACCACAACTATTGTAAGTAAATACCTAGTGTATTAATAAAATATTACTTAATAATAAACAACTTATTAGTAAATGTTTCTTATATTGTTCTAGGAATACCAAGTCTTGGATGAGACTGCTATAAATACGGAAAATGTTAGTATGGCAGATACTGAGGTATATATTAATAAGATATTATGAAAATGGTACTTTTTTATTGATTCCAGTATTTGAAATACTATGTTTTTTTTTTCAGAGACCTCAACTAATTCAGCAATATGTTAACTGTATCCCGAATCCCGAACCTTCCCCTGCTCATACACCACCGAGAGCGGAGGTAACGAGCCCTCTGCAAGCAGTTACCCCCTCTGGCTCAGGCAACTTTCCTGCTCGACGTCAATTATTGAACGTCGCGGGTCCATCACCACGTCGTACTACAAGTAATTATGAGATTTATGAATTGATTTACAATATTTATAATCCATACTAATATTATAAATGCGAAAGTAACTCTGTCTGTCTGTCTGTTACTCAATCACGCCTTAACTACTGAACCAATTTGCATGAAATTTGGTATAGAGATATTTTGATACCCGAGAAAGGACATAGGATAGGTTTTATCCCGGAAATCCTACGGGAACGGGTTTTTCTTTGAAAACGCGGGCGAAGCCGCGGGCGGAAAGCTAGTCAACAATAAAAATTTGGAAATACATACAAATAAAACTAAATAATACTTGATAATGAATTAAGGAAATAATAATAACATCAGAAGACTTGTCAAAAATGCGTCACCGCGACCGGTGGAAATAATAATAAATTAATATTTATTTTACGTTTCAGGGTCATCGAGTCGTCCACAACAACGGCAAAGAAGACGATCACCTCCATCACAAAGGCGGCAATCTCAATTAACAACCTTTACTGAAAGGTTTCTTAGCTTGGAAGAGCAACGGATTGAGATTGACCGTCGCTACTGTGAGTTACAGGAGGTGATGGTCAACTCACAAAGGGAGACCAACAGAATGACAGCAGAGGGCCTGATTGCCGTCGGGGAAGGTCTTAAATTATTAGCTGAAAATTTAAAAAAATAAAATACTTTTATACTTAAATACATTTATTAGTTCTTAACTTATTTTAGTAGTAAAAAATTATCTGTGGTTTTACTTATAGTTTCTTAATTTACTAACATTAGTTTATAAGCCCTAATTGAGTTACTAACACCTATGAATATAATTTTCTGGAATAAATAATTTGCATTGATTTTTGATTGAATTAATTACAATTACCGCGTGTTCCTTGCCCTCCATAATTCATTTATCAATCTTTGTCTACATAGCTGACCAAGTGCAGTTTCATTAGGTACATCCTCATTTGAAGCTACACTTTGTCTGGTCCTATGAAAACCAGCCTCAACCTCTAGCTCTGAATTGAATATGGCTGGAGCTGGCAGGCCGGCAC
This sequence comes from Colias philodice, assembly GCF_061535455.1. Classification (NCBI taxonomy): domain Eukaryota; kingdom Metazoa; phylum Arthropoda; class Insecta; order Lepidoptera; family Pieridae; genus Colias; species Colias philodice. Next base: position 1,073,244 of record NC_143117.1, on the reverse strand, counting down.
GATTACAAATATTGTGAAGCACGCAACATGCTATTACAATCTTCGAAACCGTGTCGGGGTCATAATGTAGGACTCTATGTGCTAATAGGCATCTAAATCTGGCTTTAAGGACCCCAATTGTTCTTTCTACGGTGTTTCTTGCAGTAGCATGCAGCTAGTTATAGTGATGTTCTGGTGTTCCCTCGTCTGCATTTGGAACTGGCACCATTAGGTACTGACGCTGCGGATACCCAGAATCACCTGTAACAATGAATATTGTTAAAAAATAAAATGTTTTGTCATCAACAATTATATTTTTATTAGGAGTTAGGAGTTTTCAATGATTTCGCCTGCTCTCCAATTTTTATGAATTCCGTGAACTTCGGTAATAAAGCCTAAATTACTCAGAAATAAAGTAGTTTTTTTAATGATGAAAGAATTTTTGAAGGAATTAATCCAGTAGTTTTTGAGTTAAATATTTACAAACAAACAAAGATTCGTCTTTATAATTAATTAGCTAAGAGGTAACTCACCTAACAAGTACACAGATTCGCCTGTTTGTACTAATTGTTCGAGGTGGTCCCGAATGATGCAATTATTAAAAATAAGGCTGTCGTGAGTCGCTCCGCCATATGTTGCATCTACATGTATTATGTTCAAATCTGCATCTGTGAACTGCAAAAAGAATTATTTTACAACTATTTTTATGTGGCTGTTCTAATGAATGTTAAAAAAAATATAGGTACTAGCAGCGTCTTGTGATTTATACTGCTTCGTTAATGATCCTATGGAATTGGTCCAAATTTCATTAAATCGATTTTCTGTGGTTCAAGTGCGAAAGCGTATACAGACATTATTATATCAGGCTTACCATTTGTACATTTCTTGCATGATATCCTTTGCGACAGTAGTATCGTTCTTCATGGCAAGTTGGTCTCACCATTGTCACAAAAGTCCCATCTACACATCCTATTACCCCAGGAATACTGAATTTCTCATAGAATCTGCAATAAGAAATAAAAAAATCATTAAATATTTTTCATTAACATGATAGGTTTATTTAGGTAGGTACACAAACCTTGTTTTGAGTCTCAGTCTTTCTTCAGAATTTTGGGGAAATCTTATGTATTTTTTTACTATACTTGGATGGCTTAGGGCTTCTATGACCTCGTGGATACTACGAGATGCTGATGGCTGCGACACAAACGAATTTATGTGTTTTCCACATATCCTTTGATAGCTCCCAGTCGCAAAGAAAGAAAGTGCACATAACAACTGAAAAAAATTAATGAAATTTCTTGAAACTATCAAAATAAAAGGTACTTAATCTGATAAGGAAACCATCCATAATTAAAGTCGGTTAATAACTCAAAACGTTTTTAAAGAAACCGTAAGGGAGAGAATCTTTGGACTTTAACATAGGGTACCTACCACTTGAAAGGGTGACATCATAAAAAATAATCGGGGATTAGATGACGTTATCGTTAGTGGTTCTATGTTCTATGCGAGGAAGTTATGTTACCTACCTACATAATGGAATGTTTTACAGAGTTATGGGAAAGTTATCCCAATATTCACACGGGATCGGGACTTCCGCAGATGAAATCACGGGACCGATGACTATTGTAACAGTAACTTTTCATGACATTATGAATACACATATAAAGCACTTAGATACATACCTTGACTCTAGCAGTTAATCCTCTTCGTCGACGTTGAGGTTTTTTAACTAAAACTTTAATGTCTTCCATCACTTGAGAAACTAGTTCTTCCGATAAACGGTAGCATTCAACAAAATTTTTATTTCGATTAATAATTTGCATGTCCCGAATGCTGGTACTTTGCCGGCGACTTTCTATTATATCCACAGCATTAGCTTCTCGTATTATAGCACTTAATATAAAATAACGCGCCATTTTAGTAAAAAAATATATAAAATTTGTATCAAATTTGTTCCACAACCACTAACTCACTCACGAACTCGGCACCTAATAGGCGAGTGAATTGCTGACAGGTGAATTCGTATTTGTAAATACTCGAACTCGACGTTCGAGGTGTAAAATTACCTTACAGAATGCCGAATTCATACTATAAACGTCAAAATCACAGACATGTATATTTAAGTAGACAACGCAAGTACCGCGATCTGTATGAAAACCAAGCGTGTCATATTTTTTGTACTGACCTTGACGCGTTATGACGTCACGAGCGCTTTTTAGTGATGTTAATTTCATTTTACGCTAAATCGATTAGGCCGCCACTCGCGCGGCGATTCTAGTATCGTCCTATCCCATCGAAGTAAATCGAAAGAAATCAGATCAAACTAGATCTATGTCTAAGAGGTAGTCAAATAAATGAATCGTAATCGATTACTAAATCGATTCAAGACAGAAAAATGATAATTACCATAGACAGAGGGATGATAAAATAAAGTTATAAACCTTTTAATATTCTAACAAGTAAACTAATGTGTTTTAGCTTTTTCTTACATATGCCCATTGAGTTACCATGTACTACGTACTAGAGAGGCCATCGAAAGAAAGTAATGAAACTGTCAATCAATCAATCTTTATGTCCCGTTGCATCGATCCATTTTCCTTTTATGTTCGGGTTACTTGGAAAACTGAAAAAACAAACATAGTCTAAGCAATAAGGAGTTTTCTTAAAAAACTCCCAAGATGACACTTTATAACTAATGGCGTCCATGTCATAATATTTATTTTTAGTACCTTTGTATTAAAATACTTAAAAGTTCTAGGTCAAGTCGTATTAAATGACAAAAAAAATCTATGCCTTTTTTTCTGAAAAATTGCTCCTTCAAATTATCATTTTTCTGTTCGATTATAAAATCGATTAGAATCGAGAACTGTTGCATCAAATGAACATCACTAACCACAAAATTGGACAGAAAAATGAGAACAGAAAAATGAGAAGACGCTATTCATTGCTTGTTATCATACGACGCGATCTTTACCGTGCCAAGTAAAAGCCGCAATGTATTCCGAATCATTTCGTATGATTTGGTATCCGTGTTTGTCACGATCGTTTTCCACAGATATTCTTTATTTGATTTTAAAATAAATAGTGCATATTCTGATTAGAAAATTACTTACCGGTGGAAGGAAACATCTATGCTAACTCGGCCACTCACAGCTGTGGAGTTTCTACAGTTTATAACGGCGCAATTCGGCATTTTACTTTATTCAGCTTCACGTCTTTCCTTGGCGAACTGCAAGCGCGGACTGAGTGTAGGCCAGCGTCAAGTAAGTTTCATAAACTTAGTTTGGACACGGGAAGTACATACACTCGCTTAGTCTATCTTGATACATGTCTGTGGTCAAAATACTCACTTAGCACAGTTCGCCTCGTCGCCGCTCTCGACGATGTGGCGCCACTAGTACTGTCGAGTTTTACAGAATACGAAATCGAAAACTCACCGCGGATTCCGCGTTCGAGTTTTTATAATAACCTTACAGAATAGCACTGCAGATTCCATTGGCGCAACGTAATTTTAAGTTTTCATTTTATATTCAATTAGCTTTATAGTTATTAATTGTTAAGACTTGCATCGAGCAAGACGTATTGTAATAAGTTTATATTAAAGTATTTCTAAGTGAATTCGTAGTTTTTTTTGGGGCCTCCGGCTGTCTGAAACATAATTTGTGTAATTGTTTATTTATTCTGAATCTTTAAGTTTATTGATTTTTATCCTTTACATAAGCTGTATTTAATAAAAAATGTTTAAAACTCGAATTTTCGAAATTTTTGATTTATAAGTTCTATGTAACGTTTTATAATTAAGTTATGGTATAATTAAATGTAGATTTCACTTTTGTACAGCTTAGACATTTTTCTGTATGGATACAGTGCCTTTCGATTTGAAGTTGGATAACATTTCATTTTATAGGTACTATTATAAAATTAAGAGCATGAAAGAAAAAAAAAAGCATTTCTTCATAATGCTATTGTTACCACAAAAAATATTTTCTTAATCGCAAATTTTAAGAGAAAATAAATTAAAATTAAAATTGATGTGGCGACGTTATACATACAGACGTTAGAACAAAGTCCACCATAAGAATGACGTCATTTAGGAATAAGACGATTTTTAAACATTAATAAAAACCTAAATATTTTCAAAAAGTAAAAATTACTGTTAGTTTTTATCTAGTTTTAATTAAAATAAAAATAAAAACAAGTAGCAAAAAATTTTGAAATGTTGTAATTTTGGAGCACCCTGTAAAGTCTGTATTTGTATGAACATAAGTGGAGATCGCGTCCACTTATTTTCATGCGTAAACGATGATATTCATACTCAACAGGTAACTTGGATTAACAAATAGGATAGGTTATATCCCGTAAATCCCACGGGAACGGGAACTATTTATTTATTGCACGCCTCATAAGCGAAGCGTTGAGGTGGGTACTACTGTCACTTCGCGCAAAACATCTGATTTTTCAAACTTAAAATGTCTTTATGTATCATACATTGCACTTGTAAGATAATAAATACACACACATATTAAGAAAAAAACACTATTTTTAACATTCATGATATTTTTGATGTCATTTTTGTTATTTAAACTAGTTAAAAAACAGTTTAAAAAAGTTCTGTCTTGGACGTCCGTGTGTCTGTATGTGCGGAGGATTTTCTTGTTAACACGATAGCGACCGAAATACTTTACTAATCGAGTCTTTTTTTTTTCTCTTACGCTTGAGTATGCTCAGGAATAGAACCCTTTCATTTTTCAGGGTCTGATTCGATGTGGTTTAATTGTTATTAAATAAACAAAAATAATAATTAATAAATAATTATTAAAAAAAAATTATGAGGCGTGCACTTTTGGATTTTCCAAACTTTTTTCGTTTATTTCTATCTGAATAACCTATCAAAAGTAACATTCAATTGTGTAAATTTTATTTATTACGGATTCAACATCAAACAACTCTACGGTAAGTATCAAGGTGCGTATTAACTATAGAGCTATTATTTATTACCTTACCTACCTATATGTTATAGCTAATTACTGCTGGGCGCTGCAGCTGGCTGCGATTTCGTCCATGTATCTACTGAAAGGTTTCATGACATAATATGAGCACAGGGGAATAAAATAAAAAGACCAGTATGTACATCCAAAAATATTTATTTCAATGATTACAAATTATCCTTAATCTAATTTTGAAAATCTAACACTGAATTAGATTCCTTACAATATTATTCAAATTAATAACAAAATAACGTATTTTACGACAAATTAATATTGAACTAATTATGTAGTTAAAACACGAAAGCGCATTACCTTATTATACCAGCTGCATTAACCAAAAATTTTATATGATAATAAGTATAATATTTTCAACTGATATCAAAATGTACGAAAAATAGTACTTAATAAGTAATTGAACTGAGAACATAATTTAATATTCACACAAAGCTGTATTGTTTCGATATACGTTGTTTTTATTGTAAACTGCATTACATATTTTGATAAAAAAATACTGTAAAACAACAGATGATGAAATTTTCAAAATGAAAAAAAAAAATACAAATTTGCCGCGCAATCGACATTTGACAGCTCTACGACTGAATGAGGCGGTTAAAAAAGTTTGTATAATATTAATAGAAATAATTATCGAGATTTAAATTGCTCTACACAAGATTTATTTTGTTTGTTTTATTACTATACTTCTTAAAGACACAATTAACTCGTACTCGTAATACGATACCTTGGAGTTGGAGCGAAAATATTGTTTGTAATAATTTGGCTAGGAAAATACAACAAATCAAAAACACTATTTACTATGGAAAAAAAACCAGGAAGGTGAAAAACATATATTTACGATTTCGATGCACTCGACTTTTAGTAAAATAATAGGTAGGTAAAAATATTATTATGGTTTTGATCACAGACATATCTGTGGTTTTGATTTTAGCTACTAGTATCAGAAAGCTGCGTGTTCAATGCACGTCGGGGTCACACAACTGTGGAGGATACAGTAGACAATATACCTAATGAAGTTTTTCATCTTTTTATTTTACTGCAAATACAAAATAAAAATTAAACAATGGTAATGTAAATTCTAAACAAACTACTACCAAAATACAATTAGAACAAAAATCATTTGACTGGTTGATTTCACCCAGAGGCCAGAGGCGGCTCGTGACAAAATTGTATGGGTGTTCACTTGAAATAAAACAACGAAAATACAATAGCGTAGCGGGATAATTTATTACAAAAAAAAATGAGCACCACATTTTATAAATGTCTATAACACTAAAAATTACAAAGTACAGGCTATTTCAAAACGAATTCAATGATTATCAATAATTAGTAAATCACCGAATTTGCATTCGCGAGCGTACCTACGCGTAGGTATCCATAGTGTTTGTTTATACTAAAGGAATGGCAACGTCGCAATTGCTGCTGTCATGCGATGCGGCAACGTTGCGTGAGACTCAAAACGCTACCTGCTACGGTATGAACGATTGTTATAAAAATAAAAGTTATACATATTTGTTGGCGTAAACTATTTTATTCATCATTAATTTTGGAAAATAAATAATGTCAAAATTGATTACAATAAAACGCAGTTTTATTTTATTACATTACAGGTAAATTAGCTTGGAGAAATTTTTGCGTTTGTAGTAGTGTATGGTCAGCAAATAAAAAAAAACAACATTTTATTTTTAGTTTTTATTCAAGTATATAATATTAGTATTATTAATATTTTATTAGTTCCAAACATTACAAGCAGTGCCGATTTTTACTTCAGTGAAGACGTGTATGAATTAGGTGTTCTCCGGCCAAAAATGTAAACCACGGTAAAAGTGAAACTGTTCGAACGGTTCCGAACACTGCTTTGTGTAGCGCATGTCGCGTGACGGTCGGCTGCCGAGTAGGTATACCTACTCGGCAGCCGCGATACACGCGACATGCGCTACACAGACCAAAAAGTTTGAGACGATGTAATAAAAGTTTCACTTTAATAACAAACAATAACAACAATAACAAACAATAACAACAATCAACAAATACAAAATTTAACAATTAAACTACGTAATAATTATAATTTTCGAATGAAATGTGTGCTTTATGTTCTAACGGTACCAAGCGACTGACGCCGGACTGCACGAGGCACCTGCGGACAGCGTAAACTGGTTTATTCTGGTTTTGTGCGTGTTTCCACTTTCCACTATCAAGTGACGATTTATTTATTTGTTTTGTTTCGTAATTATTATGGTCAAATATTAATTACGAAACAAATTATTATGAACAAGATATTTTATTGTTTCACGGTATTCGCCTTGTCATTGGCTCAAGGACGTAAAATTGAATGATATATTATTTTTTTTATAAAGTCAAAACCATTTTCTTTAAAACATAAATCAGAGTATTGCTAGGGATAAGTATAAAATTAAATAGTAATGTTAGGATATCGAAACATTTTTGTATAGGCTAGAACGATATAATGGAAACGCGCTCTAAGATCTGAGTAATATACACACCACTACATATGCAAAAATTTCTCGAGACTAATTTCACTGTACACTATTGTTTTTTTTTATCAAAACATGTATGTATTTGAGTAGTTAGCAGCATATAATATTCTGAATTTCTGATCCATGCCTATTCACTCAAAACTAATAACACTAATGATTTGTAACAGTAAATTATTTCAATAGGTATTTGAACATTTCATAACCAACAAGTAAGAATAATTCGTATACAAGATACAATAACAAATCTAATACACTATTTATTATTTTATTATATTTCATTATGTGAAAATAACCAGGAAGGTGAAAAACATATTTACGAAAACAAAGTAACATATGGTTTTGCTATTAGCTATCAGGAAAAAAAATCGTATTGGAACAAAAGAAGGATTGTAACTGAATTAGGTAATTAGGTATGTTTGTTTCTGGGTGCACCGTTTTCGACGACGCGACGGCCGACGCGTGACGTAAACAGAGTAGGTACCTACTTTGCTAAAACAAACTAAGTAATAAAATTGTGTGTCTGTCTGAAAATTCGCTAAAGCATATTTTACCAATGTTTGCAAGTTTGTGATTACTTTGATAGTTTATCGATTTATAATAATTGTATACTTATATCATTGTTTAAAAATATTCAAACACAATATGATATAGGTACTGATTTATCACTGGTTTCAGTGATGAACTGATGAGTCAATGTTAGCCACAATACTATTCACTTTCGTCATACATGTGTATGAACTATGATTGATGTGATTTGCAATGTGGTGAAATTTCATAAAAATCACGGGCCAATTTTTTGTTTTGAATCCCACCGAAAATACATATACATATTACTAATTGCGTTATTAGAATAATTAATTACTATACCCACGATCAATTATTACAATTTACAATATAGTCTCAAATGCATACTAGAGAAATATTGCAATTTGAATCAAAAAATGCATAGCATACAAAAATAAATTCACAACACAAGAAATTCCGCGCGCAAATCATAGCGCGTGTCAATGAAATCAAGAATGTAATTTTATATCAAGCCGACGACGACGCCGAACTAAAGTACCTACAGTACCATTTACCTTCAGTGTACAATACAGTTTACAGACCTACGACGGACGAACAATAATGAGTAATAAATTGTTTACAAAAAAAAACATAGTTTCTAAGGTCATTAGTTTTATTTTATTTTATTGTTATTTTCTTTGAACGATTGGAAATGAAATTACTCAATTATTACACATAGAACTTTGATTTATTAGAATTATGCGAATTATGTATAAGATAACGAACGCGAATGCACGACATCTAGCGCGTCAATGTCTAAACATCGCCATTCGTTTAGACATTGACGCGCTAGATGTCGTGCTTTATGTCGTGTTTCGCTTGGCAAAAGTCACGCACACTACTGTAGAAGTGTCAAATTTTGCCGGTATTTCACTGTTGTTTTTCTAAGTAAATAATGTAAGTTATTGATTAAAAAGGTCGAACGCGGACACATTTCATTGTAGAGAAGTGATAAAATGATTAGTTTTAAAGAAATAGTGTCTGTGTTAAGTGTTTAGTCGTCATCAAAAATGTATGGAGGGACGGTCGGAACATCCACCTTAAACAAGAATTATTTCATATAGGTTTTCTATTCAAGAACTGCTCTTACCAATTCAAGATCCTTGGCATCTTGTGGATGTGGATAACCTGAGCATGATGGTTGATCAGTAGTATTTGATATGTCAATTAAGGCAAATTGAGATGGATGGTCTGCCTGAAAGAGATAAAAATGTTACTTATAACATTGGATATGGTCCCAAGTAATAATAAATAGATTGCTACAGAAACATGGACTCAATGTTTGGTAAATTGTAAAACTTTTAGTATTTTTTTTATTAAAAGCATTTATTGAACAAACATAGTGTATTATACTTATGGATAGTGTAGCTTTCCAACAACGAAAGAATTAAAAAAATTGGACCAGTACAACAGTAGGACAACTAAAAAAATAACTCAGTAGGTTTTAAGTACCAGTCATCACACCACTTGTCTCATGACACTCTAGGTCTCTAGAGCATATCAGTCAAAAAAGATATTGTGAAGCTTAAGTAAATGAATCCTTAGACACTATCGGAAATTTAAGAACAATTATAATCTTTTTTCCATTAAAATAATATCCTGGTTTTATTATATCGTAATATTGTCTTAATTCTAACTCTAAAATTCTATCCTTACCATATATAGTATTTAATTTTATTAATATATCCTTTAACACATTTGAACTTAACATAGAATGATGTGTTGAGGACGTACGAATGAAAGCTAATGTATTTTCAATTCTAACCAATTCTTGCAATATATCATCTACATTTTCTGTCATTATGCTAAGGATTTGGGCAAATTTAGCATATTTTATCAAACGGGATATTTGTATCCTGGAATCAGATAAATTTAAAGTCAATAACGTTCAAGATAGAATTCGAGGACAACCACTGAAAATAAGTAATATCGACTTAAATGAAATACACTTCAACCACAGCCCTGAAAATCATGTAAAGTTGAATTCAATAAATTTGGAAGATCTGCATAAGATTCATACTAAGGTACTGATGCAAGCACCGATTGAACTAGAAAAGAATACATCGACGATATACCATACCACTGTCCCAATTTATACATTCCTTTTGGGCACTTTGCTACTTTTCGCAACTTACAAAGTAATCCGTTATAAGAACGTTACGTGCTGGAAGAATCAAGACGACCCTAATACAAAGACGGAAGATCAAGACAGTCAAAATTGTACCGAATCTTCGCCAGGACCACAGTTTCCAGCAACATTTTATCACACCGTGCTCAAATAGTTGCTGGTCTTCGGGGGGAGGAGTTACGCCAACGGATCCCCAAGACATTGCTGCGTCGACGTTTCTCACGGGAACGTATTGTACGGACGTAGCAGCTAGGCTATTCTGTAAAAAACGCGCCCGAACTCGCATCTCACCTGAGTGAGTCGACTCACTTCACTTTCGAACGTTCGAGTTTTTGGTTTCGCATTCTGTAAACATCCGCTCGGCAGAGGCGAAGCGAAGTGAGTCTCACTTCGAAACTCACTTGCCTAGTGAAGGGATCTTATAGATTTGAATTTATCGACATTGTTATTATCTTTAAAATGCGGCAATTTAACACATTTTGAAGACATAATAACACTTTAGTATTGTACCGTGGGTGGAATTAAACTAAAATTGCAATTTTACACTGATAAATTCTTTAAAATCAGAATAATTCTAGCGTCACTGAAAAAAAAGGACGCTTGTCTGTGGTTCGTTTGACTTATGTTTATTTCTCAAGTGGTTTTTTGTACCTAATTTTAAAGTGTTTCGTGTTGCATTCTTTCTAAAAGTTATGTTGGAGTTTTGGCTGCATATTACATTCGATGTCCCCGAATTTCATTATTTTGTGTTGTTTAATCGATAGCTGGTAGTGGATTTTCTTAACAAACTGCTTTTCTTTTCCATCAAAAATGCGTAGTTTTTGTGAAAATCGAAATTGAAAATGATATTTTTTAAGGTTATTTTTGTACTAAAAACGCAACTTAAAGTAAAATCTTAAGCCATTATAGTATCAAAATGTCTAATTATCACACTCACACGCATTATTTTTAAATATATTTACGTACCTATTACTTTATTTACATATTACAATTTATTTTGTCAAAATAGTATTTTAACAATTTAGTATAGCCAAAAATCGTTCCATATTTTGTATTCACAACAAGCCACAGATAACACAGATTAGTTAATATGACGCAGATCACAGATTAGCAATACAAATATACTAGCTTATCATAGAGTATAAATTAGGGTTGTAACGGAACTCCGCCTCCGCCTCCGTTACTGCGGAACTTCCGCAAAGAATTTAACCTCCGCCTCCGCATCCGCCTCCGCAAAATTTATGCGGAGTCATATCGGAAGTTCATTTACGATCACAAACTGCGTGCTTTCAAGTGAAATGGTCGAGGTCGAGAGTTTGCTAAAGCCGCGGGAACACGGCCAAGCGGGTGGTGGGAGTGTGATTGAATGAATAACAGGAATCAACTTGTCAAAGCGTTCGGTACCGCGTAGTTGCAATTGAGCCGTGATTGTTTTAAGTAATTTTGTGCGTAACTATTAGTTATTGTTATTTAAATAACGTGATGAAGCCGAAAACTAGTGAAATTTGGCAGTACTTTGTAGAAGTAGACGATAATTATAAATTTTCCCAACAAATTTCACCTCCGCCTCCGCCTCCGTTAACCTCCGCATCCGCGGAGGCGAACCTCTTCACCTCCGCATCCGCCTCCGCCTCCGCTAAGTAGGCCTCCGTTACAACCCTAGTATAAATGATACATTTTAATTTTTAATGTTTTTTTTTATAGCTCACTTGCTTCAGTTTTAAAAATCGATTAACTTTTACTTTTAGTATTCAAATAGGTAGCGAGGAGCGAAGCGACGAGCGTGTTAGGTTAACTGTTGAACTGCCGCACGAGCCGAGCGAGCGAAGCGAGCGTGCCGCGGCAGCGGCCGGCGAGTGCCAGAAGCGACTTTAGGGCGATTCCCACTCAAACAAAAAAAAACTACGTAGGTTTAAACAACCTGTTTGTATTTTATTTATGTATCGTAAAATTTTTGTTATTATCAAATGCTATCTAAATTAAAATTACGAAGTGTCTAGTCGTCCGCTAAACGGATGAATAAAATAAATTAGTCGTCCGATTACCGGATGAATAAAATAATTTAATCGTCCGATTATTCGGATTACTAGATAACCTTTTAACACTAAAGCTAGTTGGGTTGGACTAAAGCAAAGGGGGCTCAGGACTTAGAAAATTTTTGATGGAGTTGGTGTCATTATAACACCTATTTATTATTGTTTTATCGTAAAGATTACGCTAATATAAGCATGTTTTATAGGAACAACTTTTCTCTAAAATCAAAAATGGCCGAGATATTCGCCCTCAATTCGTTAGGTTAGGTTTAGGTTAGGTTAGGTTAGGTTTCTTAAAAAAAAAACTACACAGAAATAGGAGCCCCGCGAAGCGGGGCTCCGTCGACGCGCAAAAAAAATCAAGTTTAGGTTAGGTTAGCCGTTAGGTTAGGTTAGGTTAGGTTTCTTAAAAAAAAAACTACACAGAAACAGGAGCCCCGCGAAGCGGGGCTCCGTCGACGCGCAAAAAAAAATCAAGTTTAGGTTAGGTTAGCCGTTAGGTTAGGTTAGGTTAGGTTTCTTAAAAAAAAAACTACACAGAAATAGGAGCCCCGCGAAGCGGGGCTCCGTCGACGCGCAAAAAAAATCAAATACCTACGTGTGCCCTCCTCCCCCCTCTCCTCCCCCCACAAAAAACCTATAATACGTGCGGCAGTTCTCTAAAGAATTATTATTTTATTCATCCGGTAATCGGACAACTAATTTATTTTATTCATCCGTTTAGCGGACGACTAGCGCTGTCCTTAAAATTATTTTTGACAAATTCATTTTAAAAATCACTTTCGAATTATATTTATTATCTACAATTGTGAACGCGTCATAATATAACATTTATTATCTATAATGGCATGTCGTAAATACGTGGTAAATACAAACTTACATTTTCCAGGTAATATAATTTAAGAAATTGTTATAAATAAATTAATAATACGGCATTATATTTAAAAATATTGCCTGTGTGCGAGATTACTAGAAGTTTTAATACGACAATGGTATAAAAGTGTCGTTTTTAGTACAAAAATAACCTTAAAAAAAATAATTTTCATTTTCGATTTTCACAAAAACTACGCATTTTTGTTGGAAAAGAAAAGCAGTTTGTTAAGAAAATCCACTACCAGCTATCGATTAAACAGCACAAAATAATGAAATTCGGGGACATCGAATCAAATATTTAACCGGAGTTTTAGTTAATGTTTCAGTTTGGCTTTATTAAGTTGTTGTGTAATTGCTGTTAAACGTGTTGCATAAATTATTTAAAGGAGAAAACTGCAAAAATAACAACTATGAGGTGAGTAATGTGATTCTTGTATTTAACTAAAATATTATCTTATACAACAAGCTTATTGAAATATTTAACTTAAAATCTTAAACATTGTAGCTCCTCGGAAAGGTCGTCTCATCCCTCCCGTGCCCAAGTAGAGTATCTAGTCGACTATCTTAGCAAACATCCTAGCTTAGCCAAGGGTTTTTCAAAAGTCCCGAGCGCTAGAGACGAAGCTAGAAAAACATGGGAGGAGTTGACTATCAAATTAAATAGCTTGGGAGGCTGCACTAAAACATGGAAACAGTGGACAAAGGTAGGCAATAGGCATATAGAAAACTATTCATCTTATACCGTGTAGGTATCTGGCTTACCTATATATTATTAATAAACTTTTAATTTTGCTTTAGTATTGGTCTGACAAAAAGAGTGCCGTGAAGAAAAAAGCTGCCCTAAGATACCGGGCACGCAATAAGACTGGTGGTGGATGTGAATCGGTGGTGGAGCTTTCAGAGGTGGAGGAGAAAATACTCACATTAATGGGCGGGGAAGGTTTTGCAATTGGTGATAGGCATTTGGAAATTAATCCATTTGAAGTAAGCTATTGTTATCGATTTTGTTGATCCGATACATGTATGTATGTAAAATATAATTATTCAATGTCATGTTCTTTTTTTAGGAAATCCCCGTCCTTACTGATGCCAACGAAAGCCCCACATTGTCGACTTCATCTATGATAAATGAAACCACAACTATTGTAAGTAAATACCTAGTGTATTAATAAAATATTACTTAATAATAAACAACTTATTAGTAAATGTTTCTTATATTGTTCTAGGAATACCAAGTCTTGGATGAGACTGCTATAAATACGGAAAATGTTAGTATGGCAGATACTGAGGTATATATTAATAAGATATTATGAAAATGGTACTTTTTTATTGATTCCAGTATTTGAAATACTATGTTTTTTTTTCAGAGACCTCAACTAATTCAGCAATATGTTAACTGTATCCCGAATCCCGAACCTTCCCCTGCTCATACACCACCGAGAGCGGAGGTAACGAGCCCTCTGCAAGCAGTTACCCCCTCTGGCTCAGGCAACTTTCCTGCTCGACGTCAATTGAACGTCGCGGGTCCATCACCACGTCGTACTACAAGTAATTATGAGATTTATGAATTGATTTACAATATTTATAATCCATACTAATATTATAAATGCGAAAGTAACTCTGTCTGTCTGTCTGTTACTCAATCACGCCTTAACTACTGAACCAATTTGCATGAAATTTGGTATAGAGATATTTTGATACCCGAGAAAGGACATAGGATAGGTTTTATCCCGGAAATCCTACGGGAACGGGTTTTTCTTTGAAAACGCGGGCGAAGCCGCGGGCGGAAAGCTAGTCAACAATAAAAATTTGGAAATACATACAAATAAAACTAAATAATACTTGATAATGAATTAAGGAAATAATAATAACATCAGAAGACTTGTCAAAAATGCGTCACCGCGACCGGTGGAAATAATAATAAATTAATATTTATTTTACGTTTCAGGGTCATCGAGTCGTCCACAACAACGGCAAAGAAGACGATCACCTCCATCACAAAGGCGGCAATCTCAATTAACAACCTTTACTGAAAGGTTTCTTAGCTTGGAAGAGCAACGGATTGAGATTGACCGTCGCTACTGTGAGTTACAGGAGGTGATGGTCAACTCACAAAGGGAGACCAACAGAATGACAGCAGAGGGCCTGATTGCCGTCGGGGAAGGTCTTAAATTATTAGCTGAAAATTTAAAAAAATAAAATACTTTTATACTTAAATACATTTATTAGTTCTTAACTTATTTTAGTAGTAAAAAATTATCTGTGGTTTTACTTATAGTTTCTTAATTTACTAACATTAGTTTATAAGCCCTAATTGAGT
Organism: Colias philodice; assembly: GCF_061535455.1. Classification (NCBI taxonomy): domain Eukaryota; kingdom Metazoa; phylum Arthropoda; class Insecta; order Lepidoptera; family Pieridae; genus Colias; species Colias philodice. Next base: position 1,057,846 of record NC_143117.1, on the reverse strand, counting down.
TACTAACACCTATGAATATAATTTTCTGGAATAAATAATTTGCATTGATTTTTGATTGAATTAATTACAATTACCGCGTGTTCCTTGCCCTCCATAATTCATTTATCAATCTTTGTCTACATAGCTGACCAAGTGCAGTTTCATTAGGTACATCCTCATTTGAAGCTACACTTTGTCTGGTCCTATGAAAACCAGCCTCAACCTCTAGCTCTGAATTGAATATGGCTGGAGCTGGCAGGCCGGCACGATTACAAATATTGTGAAGCACGCAACATGCTATTACAATCTTCGAAACCGTGTCGGGGTCATAATGTAGGACTCTATGTGCTAATAGGCATCTAAATCTGGCTTTAAGGACCCCAATTGTTCTTTCTACGGTGTTTCTTGCAGTAGCATGCAGCTAGTTATAGTGATGTTCTGGTGTTCCCTCGTCTGCATTTGGAACTGGCACCATTAGGTACTGACGCTGCGGATACCCAGAATCACCTGTAACAATGAATATTGTTAAAAAATAAAATGTTTTGTCATCAACAATTATATTTTTATTAGGAGTTAGGAGTTTTCAATGATTTCGCCTGCTCTCCAATTTTTATGAATTCCGTGAACTTCGGTAATAAAGCCTAAATTACTCAGAAATAAAGTAGTTTTTTTAATGATGAAAGAATTTTTGAAGGAATTAATCCAGTAGTTTTTGAGTTAAATATTTACAAACAAACAAAGATTCGTCTTTATAATTAATTAGCTAAGAGGTAACTCACCTAACAAGTACACAGATTCGCCTGTTTGTACTAATTGTTCGAGGTGGTCCCGAATGATGCAATTATTAAAAATAAGGCTGTCGTGAGTCGCTCCGCCATATGTTGCATCTACATGTATTATGTTCAAATCTGCATCTGTGAACTGCAAAAAGAATTATTTTACAACTATTTTTATGTGGCTGTTCTAATGAATGTTAAAAAAAATATAGGTACTAGCAGCGTCTTGTGATTTATACTGCTTCGTTAATGATCCTATGGAATTGGTCCAAATTTCATTAAATCGATTTTCTGTGGTTCAAGTGCGAAAGCGTATACAGACATTATTATATCAGGCTTACCATTTGTACATTTCTTGCATGATATCCTTTGCGACAGTAGTATCGTTCTTCATGGCAAGTTGGTCTCACCATTGTCACAAAAGTCCCATCTACACATCCTATTACCCCAGGAATACTGAATTTCTCATAGAATCTGCAATAAGAAATAAAAAAATCATTAAATATTTTTCATTAACATGATAGGTTTATTTAGGTAGGTACACAAACCTTGTTTTGAGTCTCAGTCTTTCTTCAGAATTTTGGGGAAATCTTATGTATTTTTTTACTATACTTGGATGGCTTAGGGCTTCTATGACCTCGTGGATACTACGAGATGCTGATGGCTGCGACACAAACGAATTTATGTGTTTTCCACATATCCTTTGATAGCTCCCAGTCGCAAAGAAAGAAAGTGCACATAACAACTGAAAAAAATTAATGAAATTTCTTGAAACTATCAAAATAAAAGGTACTTAATCTGATAAGGAAACCATCCATAATTAAAGTCGGTTAATAACTCAAAACGTTTTTAAAGAAACCGTAAGGGAGAGAATCTTTGGACTTTAACATAGGGTACCTACCACTTGAAAGGGTGACATCATAAAAAATAATCGGGGATTAGATGACGTTATCGTTAGTGGTTCTATGTTCTATGCGAGGAAGTTATGTTACCTACCTACATAATGGAATGTTTTACAGAGTTATGGGAAAGTTATCCCAATATTCACACGGGATCGGGACTTCCGCAGATGAAATCACGGGACCGATGACTATTGTAACAGTAACTTTTCATGACATTATGAATACACATATAAAGCACTTAGATACATACCTTGACTCTAGCAGTTAATCCTCTTCGTCGACGTTGAGGTTTTTTAACTAAAACTTTAATGTCTTCCATCACTTGAGAAACTAGTTCTTCCGATAAACGGTAGCATTCAACAAAATTTTTATTTCGATTAATAATTTGCATGTCCCGAATGCTGGTACTTTGCCGGCGACTTTCTATTATATCCACAGCATTAGCTTCTCGTATTATAGCACTTAATATAAAATAACGCGCCATTTTAGTAAAAAAATATATAAAATTTGTATCAAATTTGTTCCACAACCACTAACTCACTCACGAACTCGGCACCTAATAGGCGAGTGAATTGCTGACAGGTGAATTCGTATTTGTAAATACTCGAACTCGACGTTCGAGGTGTAAAATTACCTTACAGAATGCCGAATTCATACTATAAACGTCAAAATCACAGACATGTATATTTAAGTAGACAACGCAAGTACCGCGATCTGTATGAAAACCAAGCGTGTCATATTTTTTGTACTGACCTTGACGCGTTATGACGTCACGAGCGCTTTTTAGTGATGTTAATTTCATTTTACGCTAAATCGATTAGGCCGCCACTCGCGCGGCGATTCTAGTATCGTCCTATCCCATCGAAGTAAATCGAAAGAAATCAGATCAAACTAGATCTATGTCTAAGAGGTAGTCAAATAAATGAATCGTAATCGATTACTAAATCGATTCAAGACAGAAAAATGATAATTACCATAGACAGAGGGATGATAAAACAAAGTTATAAACCTTTTAATATTCTAACAAGTAAACTAATGTGTTTTAGCTTTTTCTTACATATGCCCATTGAGTTACCATGTACTACGTACTAGAGAGGCCATCGAAAGAAAGTAATGAAACTGTCAATCAATCAATCTTTATGTCCCGTTGCATCGATCCATTTTCCTTTTATGTTCGGGTTACTTGGAAAACTGAAAAAACAAACATAGTCTAAGCAATAAGGAGTTTTCTTAAAAAACTCCCAAGATGACACTTTATAACTAATGGCGTCCATGTCATAATATTTATTTTTAGTACCTTTGTATTAAAATACTTAAAAGTTCTAGGTCAAGTCGTATTAAATGACAAAAAAAATCTATGCCTTTTTTTCTGAAAAATTGCTCCTTCAAATTATCATTTTTCTGTTCGATTATAAAATCGATTAGAATCGAGAACTGTTGCATCAAATGAACATCACTAACCACAAAATTGGACAGAAAAATGAGAACAGAAAAATGAGAAGACGCTATTCATTGCTTGTTATCATACGACGCGATCTTTACCGTGCCAAGTAAAAGCCGCAATGTATTCCGAATCATTTCGTATGATTTGGTATCCGTGTTTGTCACGATCGTTTTCCACAGATATTCTTTATTTGATTTTAAAATAAATAGTGCATATTCTGATTAGAAAATTACTTACCGGTGGAAGGAAACATCTATGCTAACTCGGCCACTCACAGCTGTGGAGTTTCTACAGTTTATAACGGCGCAATTCGGCATTTTACTTTATTCAGCTTCACGTCTTTCCTTGGCGAACTGCAAGCGCGGACTGAGTGTAGGCCAGCGTCAAGTAAGTTTCATAAACTTAGTTTGGACACGGGAAGTACATACACTCGCTTAGTCTATCTTGATACATGTCTGTGGTCAAAATACTCACTTAGCACAGTTCGCCTCGTCGCCGCTCTCGACGATGTGGCGCCACTAGTACTGTCGAGTTTTACAGAATACGAAATCGAAAACTCACCGCGGATTCCGCGTTCGAGTTTTTATAATAACCTTACAGAATAGCACTGCAGATTCCATTGGCGCAACGTAATTTTAAGTTTTCATTTTATATTCAATTAGCTTTATAGTTATTAATTGTTAAGACTTGCATCGAGCAAGACGTATTGTAATAAGTTTATATTAAAGTATTTCTAAGTGAATTCGTAGTTTTTTTTGGGGCCTCCGGCTGTCTGAAACATAATTTGTGTAATTGTTTATTTATTCTGAATCTTTAAGTTTATTGATTTTTATCCTTTACATAAGCTGTATTTAATAAAAAATGTTTAAAACTCGAATTTTCGAAATTTTTGATTTATAAGTTCTATGTAACGTTTTATAATTAAGTTATGGTATAATTAAATGTAGATTTCACTTTTGTACAGCTTAGACATTTTTCTGTATGGATACAGTGCCTTTCGATTTGAAGTTGGATAACATTTCATTTTATAGGTACTATTATAAAATTAAGAGCATGAAAGAAAAAAAAAAGCATTTCTTCATAATGCTATTGTTACCACAAAAAATATTTTCTTAATCGCAAATTTTAAGAGAAAATAAATTAAAATTAAAATTGATGTGGCGACGTTATACATACAGACGTTAGAACAAAGTCCACCATAAGAATGACGTCATTTAGGAATAAGACGATTTTTAAACATTAATAAAAACCTAAATATTTTCAAAAAGTAAAAATTACTGTTAGTTTTTATCTAGTTTTAATTAAAATAAAAATAAAAACAAGTAGCAAAAAATTTTGAAATGTTGTAATTTTGGAGCACCCTGTAAAGTCTGTATTTGTATGAACATAAGTGGAGATCGCGTCCACTTATTTTCATGCGTAAACGATGATATTCATACTCAACAGGTAACTTGGATTAACAAATAGGATAGGTTATATCCCGTAAATCCCACGGGAACGGGAACTATTTATTTATTGCACGCCTCATAAGCGAAGCGTTGAGGTGGGTACTACTGTCACTTCGCGCAAAACATCTGATTTTTCAAACTTAAAATGTCTTTATGTATCATACATTGCACTTGTAAGATAATAAATACACACACATATTAAGAAAAAAACACTATTTTTAACATTCATGATATTTTTGATGTCATTTTTGTTATTTAAACTAGTTAAAAAACAGTTTAAAAAAGTTCTGTCTTGGACGTCCGTGTGTCTGTATGTGCGGAGGATTTTCTTGTTAACACGATAGCGACCGAAATACTTTACTAATCGAGTCTTTTTTTTTTCTCTTACGCTTGAGTATGCTCAGGAATAGAACCCTTTCATTTTTCAGGGTCTGATTCGATGTGGTTTAATTGTTATTAAATAAACAAAAATAATAATTAATAAATAATTATTAAAAAAAAATTATGAGGCGTGCACTTTTGGATTTTCCAAACTTTTTTCGTTTATTTCTATCTGAATAACCTATCAAAAGTAACATTCAATTGTGTAAATTTTATTTATTACGGATTCAACATCAAACAACTCTACGGTAAGTATCAAGGTGCGTATTAACTATAGAGCTATTATTTATTACCTTACCTACCTATATGTTATAGCTAATTACTGCTGGGCGCTGCAGCTGGCTGCGATTTCGTCCATGTATCTACTGAAAGGTTTCATGACATAATATGAGCACAGGGGAATAAAATAAAAAGACCAGTATGTACATCCAAAAATATTTATTTCAATGATTACAAATTATCCTTAATCTAATTTTGAAAATCTAACACTGAATTAGATTCCTTACAATATTATTCAAATTAATAACAAAATAACGTATTTTACGACAAATTAATATTGAACTAATTATGTAGTTAAAACACGAAAGCGCATTACCTTATTATACCAGCTGCATTAACCAAAAATTTTATATGATAATAAGTATAATATTTTCAACTGATATCAAAATGTACGAAAAATAGTACTTAATAAGTAATTGAACTGAGAACATAATTTAATATTCACACAAAGCTGTATTGTTTCGATATACGTTGTTTTTATTGTAAACTGCATTACATATTTTGATAAAAAAATACTGTAAAACAACAGATGATGAAATTTTCAAAATGAAAAAAAAAAATACAAATTTGCCGCGCAATCGACATTTGACAGCTCTACGACTGAATGAGGCGGTTAAAAAAGTTTGTATAATATTAATAGAAATAATTATCGAGATTTAAATTGCTCTACACAAGATTTATTTTGTTTGTTTTATTACTATACTTCTTAAAGACACAATTAACTCGTACTCGTAATACGATACCTTGGAGTTGGAGCGAAAATATTGTTTGTAATAATTTGGCTAGGAAAATACAACAAATCAAAAACACTATTTACTATGGAAAAAAAACCAGGAAGGTGAAAAACATATATTTACGATTTCGATGCACTCGACTTTTAGTAAAATAATAGGTAGGTAAAAATATTATTATGGTTTTGATCACAGACATATCTGTGGTTTTGATTTTAGCTACTAGTATCAGAAAGCTGCGTGTTCAATGCACGTCGGGGTCACACAACTGTGGAGGATACAGTAGACAATATACCTAATGAAGTTTTTCATCTTTTTATTTTACTGCAAATACAAAATAAAAATTAAACAATGGTAATGTAAATTCTAAACAAACTACTACCAAAATACAATTAGAACAAAAATCATTTGACTGGTTGATTTCACCCAGAGGCCAGAGGCGGCTCGTGACAAAATTGTATGGGTGTTCACTTGAAATAAAACAACGAAAATACAATAGCGTAGCGGGATAATTTATTACAAAAAAAAATGAGCACCACATTTTATAAATGTCTATAACACTAAAAATTACAAAGTACAGGCTATTTCAAAACGAATTCAATGATTATCAATAATTAGTAAATCACCGAATTTGCATTCGCGAGCGTACCTACGCGTAGGTATCCATAGTGTTTGTTTATACTAAAGGAATGGCAACGTCGCAATTGCTGCTGTCATGCGATGCGGCAACGTTGCGTGAGACTCAAAACGCTACCTGCTACGGTATGAACGATTGTTATAAAAATAAAAGTTATACATATTTGTTGGCGTAAACTATTTTATTCATCATTAATTTTGGAAAATAAATAATGTCAAAATTGATTACAATAAAACGCAGTTTTATTTTATTACATTACAGGTAAATTAGCTTGGAGAAATTTTTGCGTTTGTAGTAGTGTATGGTCAGCAAATAAAAAAAAACAACATTTTATTTTTAGTTTTTATTCAAGTATATAATATTAGTATTATTAATATTTTATTAGTTCCAAACATTACAAGCAGTGCCGATTTTTACTTCAGTGAAGACGTGTATGAATTAGGTGTTCTCCGGCCAAAAATGTAAACCACGGTAAAAGTGAAACTGTTCGAACGGTTCCGAACACTGCTTTGTGTAGCGCATGTCGCGTGACGGTCGGCTGCCGAGTAGGTATACCTACTCGGCAGCCGCGATACACGCGACATGCGCTACACAGACCAAAAAGTTTGAGACGATGTAATAAAAGTTTCACTTTAATAACAAACAATAACAACAATAACAAACAATAACAACAATCAACAAATACAAAATTTAACAATTAAACTACGTAATAATTATAATTTTCGAATGAAATGTGTGCTTTATGTTCTAACGGTACCAAGCGACTGACGCCGGACTGCACGAGGCACCTGCGGACAGCGTAAACTGGTTTATTCTGGTTTTGTGCGTGTTTCCACTTTCCACTATCAAGTGACGATTTATTTATTTGTTTTGTTTCGTAATTATTATGGTCAAATATTAATTACGAAACAAATTATTATGAACAAGATATTTTATTGTTTCACGGTATTCGCCTTGTCATTGGCTCAAGGACGTAAAATTGAATGATATATTATTTTTTTTATAAAGTCAAAACCATTTTCTTTAAAACATAAATCAGAGTATTGCTAGGGATAAGTATAAAATTAAATAGTAATGTTAGGATATCGAAACATTTTTGTATAGGCTAGAACGATATAATGGAAACGCGCTCTAAGATCTGAGTAATATACACACCACTACATATGCAAAAATTTCTCGAGACTAATTTCACTGTACACTATTGTTTTTTTTTATCAAAACATGTATGTATTTGAGTAGTTAGCAGCATATAATATTCTGAATTTCTGATCCATGCCTATTCACTCAAAACTAATAACACTAATGATTTGTAACAGTAAATTATTTCAATAGGTATTTGAACATTTCATAACCAACAAGTAAGAATAATTCGTATACAAGATACAATAACAAATCTAATACACTATTTATTATTTTATTATATTTCATTATGTGAAAATAACCAGGAAGGTGAAAAACATATTTACGAAAACAAAGTAACATATGGTTTTGCTATTAGCTATCAGGAAAAAAAATCGTATTGGAACAAAAGAAGGATTGTAACTGAATTAGGTAATTAGGTATGTTTGTTTCTGGGTGCACCGTTTTCGACGACGCGACGGCCGACGCGTGACGTAAACAGAGTAGGTACCTACTTTGCTAAAACAAACTAAGTAATAAAATTGTGTGTCTGTCTGAAAATTCGCTAAAGCATATTTTACCAATGTTTGCAAGTTTGTGATTACTTTGATAGTTTATCGATTTATAATAATTGTATACTTATATCATTGTTTAAAAATATTCAAACACAATATGATATAGGTACTGATTTATCACTGGTTTCAGTGATGAACTGATGAGTCAATGTTAGCCACAATACTATTCACTTTCGTCATACATGTGTATGAACTATGATTGATGTGATTTGCAATGTGGTGAAATTTCATAAAAATCACGGGCCAATTTTTTGTTTTGAATCCCACCGAAAATACATATACATATTACTAATTGCGTTATTAGAATAATTAATTACTATACCCACGATCAATTATTACAATTGTAATGTAGGTATTAGGTATAGGTGAGTACTTATACCTATATATAAATATAATGTGACTCCTATCAGATATCACTAAGGAATTTAGGTCACACGTGTCTTTAAAAACTATAAAGAATATCATATTTAATTATTTTAATTGTTACTGGAATATCATATTATTTTTCCTTAATTAGTAACTAGAGACTAGCAATCCGACGCCTGTAATCGGATAGATATTTAGTTTAAGTACCTATTTACATTTTAATATAAAAAGGGGTAATTTCTCTAATAAAAGTCAGTGTATAACCAACCATCAATCGTTTTATTTCTCTCCACGCACACCACACATCACATGGCGACCCTGCCAGCGCGGGCGCGTCGGATAACAGTGTTCTAGAATTACGTTCCGTATTTGGCACCGAAATCGGAGTTTCATCTTCATACGGAGAGCCGAAGGCTTCATAATAAATTATTATGGAGAATTACGCCAGTCGCACCGATAATCGGACGTACTTGCAAAGATGGAAGTCTTTTCATATATCGATTTTATTAAAAGCAGACTATTAATAGTATGCCAGATATACGAAGTTAAATTTCAAGCCATTCGCTTAATTCAAGACCAACATCGTGACAAAATAGAGGCTTACGTAGAGGGTCACATTAATCAAAATACATCCCCTACAAAAATAAGCCTAATGCAAAAAATATCATTAGAATGCAGCTTGGATGTGGACTTCCCCGACGGAACGAGAGCTATTGCAAAGATTGAAGAAGTTTATAGCGGTAGCGTGTTATTTTTATACAAAATAAGTTGGGAAAGAGATTCTACATACGCAGATTGGTAAAGACAAAATGGGCAAGCAGCAATCTAAAGAAGTCGAAAAAGAAGAAGTATTTATAACACAGAGCGGACAGAACAACTACGCACCAAACAACATCGCACCCTGGGAAAAATCAGAAACTATGTTCAATTTGATCGTGGTAATAGCAGTCATTTGTGGAATAATATTTGCGTATTCTGTTTACAAGAAGATGCACAAGCGACTTACAAAGAAGATACAGCGGCAAGCTACGGAAATAGTTTTGAAGTCACGTCGCGCCTCGGTTTAAAGGGACATAAAAAGTAAAACAGAACTTGAAAACCCAGTTCAAAAGTGGCAATTAGTGTGTGCAGTGACTCGCAGTATACTTAAGTAAGTGGCAATTTTTCCTTTCTCTCTAATCTATTTTTATTTAATCACGTTTATCCTTTATGTAGAAATATAATTAACATATTAATTAAACTTATGTTTAAAAAAAATATATATATATAAATATATAAACATAAATGTCTAATATAATATTACAAAAATATTTAAATGATTTGCTAGAAATTAAGCAATATTTAGTTAAGTTTGGAATTAAACGTCTTAAAAGTGAAACAGCATTCGAAAAATACGAAGTAGCTAAACAAGTATATAAGGAGTATAAAAACTATATACAAGTGGTAGAAATTAAAGTAGAAGAATTAAGTGTAACATTAGAAATAGATAGTCTTTTTGATAAAATCAAAAATCTTATGACAATCATGTCGACAAAACCAGAATTTGAGTTAAAAACGGCAGTTTCTCTGTTGCCCGTAATGGACGACACAGAAAATGTCACTCTGCAGTTAATAGATGCTATTGAATTATATGTGACAATGATTTCAAAAGAAAGTATTACAAATCTTATTCAATTTGTTTGCAAGACACGGTTGTCACGAAACGCGAAATTAAGATTAAAAGATACCTATAGTAGCGTAGAAGAAATGGTTAGTGACATGAAAAAGCACCTCCTAACTACTAAGTCAGAAATCGCCTTGCAGAAAAAATTATTAAATTGTTATCAAGGAAATCGGTCGATAGATAAATTTGGAACAGAGCTCGAGCAACTGTTTGTTAACCTTACCATCTCACAATCAAAAGGAAATTCAGACACGTTCAGTATTCTGAAATCCATAAATGAAAAACAGGCAATACATAAATTCGCCGATGGTCTACGGAATGACAGATTGAAAACTGTTATAGCTGCACGAAATTACAATTCGTTAAAGGACGCTATTCAAGGCGCAAAGGATGAGGAAGTAACGATGACTTCTCCATCATCTAACCAAGTATTCTTTGCAAAAGGAAGACCCTATCATCGGGGACTCCAAGGATCTAAACACTGTGGAAAATCATATTCCTATACTAATTCAAGGTCACCAAAAACACAATTTAAGAATACATTCACCAACTATTCATGTGGTAGGAATCAAGGGAATTTTCAAAGAGGTCGAGGTAAAACAAACGGAAGGAATAAATCAAATACCCGTAGTACTCAACCATATACTCATAAAAACAGAAACCAGCATCAGCAGGTAAATTTGGCCCAAAGTTCGCAAAATGAAGAGGACGAAGATGAGCAAAGCTCGATACCGAAGTGGTTTTTTCGACAATAATGAATACGTATTAAGTTATAACAACATGAATTCAGTAAAATTTTATATAAATCATAAAAAACTAAATTTTCTATTAGACACTGGAGCATCCTTATCTATAATTAAAGATATTGCTATACAACATACTAAACACAAAGTTACCCAAAAAACAACACAAATTAAGGGCATTGGTGGAAAAATAACCTCAGACAGATATACAAAATTAACATTGAAATATAAAAATGAAAAATTTGAACATAAATTTCATATATTTAAAACATTACCATTAAACATTGACGGTATACTCGGGCAAGACTTTTTGTCGAGATACAAATCATTACTAAATTTTGAAAACCAAACATTAACGCTTCAAACAGATTCAAAGTATACAACAATACCAATAGACATGTTTTCAACAGAAGATATAAACACAACAAGCATAAAACTGCCACCCAGATGTGAAAAAATAATTAATATAAAAACGAACCATACTAGCAACTGTGTAATAACTTCAAAAGAGGTGTGTGATGGAGTATTCATAGCTAATACTTTGAATAAAGCCAGAAATGGAAAAATATCGATACATATTATGAATACTAGGGAAACAGAAGTAGTTTTACATTGTTTCACACCAGAGATAATACCTTTAGACGAGTTTGAGTGCTTCACATTTGAAGAAGTAACAAACAATGGAGAAAGAGTTAAAAGGTTATTCGATTTACTGAAACTAGAAAACATGAACGCAGAAGAACAGAAAAGTATTGCAAGTATATGTGCTAAGTTTGCAGATATATTCCACTTGTCGGGTGATCGACTGAACACTTGCAATTTATACGAACAGAAAATACACCTAAAAGAAAATACCAATCCAGTTTACTCTAAACCTTACAGACTACCTCATTCACAGAAAGCGGAAATTAGTAAACAAATACAGGAAATGATAGACAACGATATTATCGAGGAATCAACTTCAGAATGGTCCAGCCCATTACTGATAGTGCCTAAGAAAAAAGGAGCAAATGGTGAAAAGAAATGGAGAGTTGTACTAGATTACAGAAAACTAAATGATTGTATCAAAGACGATAAATTCCCATTGCCAAATATTACCGAAATATTGGACTCTTTATCAGGAGCTATGTATTTTAGTCACTTAGATCTCAATCAGGGCTATTATCAAATGAAATTAGATGCAGAAAGCCGAAAATATACAGCATTCGTAGCTGATAAACATTATCAAATGAAACGTTTACCAATGGGTCTAAAAACAAGCCCTAGCGCATTCAGTAGAGCGATGACAATTGCATTATCAGGATTAAATTATGAAAAATGCATAGTCTACCTGGATGATATTATTGTGATGGGAAGAAATTTAAATCAGCATAATAAAAATCTTATTGATGTATTCTCACGTTTAAGAAAAGTAAATATGAAATTAAACCCATTAAAATGTAATTTTTTGAAAAAAGATCTTTTGTACCTAGGTCACATCGTTACACCAGAAGGTATAAGACCAGATCCAGAAAAGATTAAAGTCATGCAAAATTATCCAACTCCTAAAAACGCAGATGAAGTCAAAAGGTTTGTTGCGTTTGCCAATTATTATAGAAAGTTCATACCAAATTTTGCAAACATTACAGCAAGTTTAAATAATTTAACCAGAAAAAATGTTAACTTCAATTGGACTACAGATTGTCAAAATTCTTTTGAAACTTTAAAACATACACTATGTAACCCGCCTTTATTGCAATATCCAAATTTTGAAGAAAGTAATGAGTTCATTATTCATACAGACGCTTCAGGGTTAGCGATTGGAGCTGTTTTATCAAATCAAGACAAAAGACCAGTAGCATATGCCAGTCGTACTTTAAACAAAGCTGAAAGAAACTATCCTGTGATAGAAAAGGAACTTTTAGCAATTGTGTGGGCTATCAAATATTTTCGACCATACATTTATGGAAGAAAGTTCAAAATTTGTACAGATCATAGACCATTGATATACTTATTCAACATGAAAGACCCATCGAGTCGACTTACCAAATTCAGGCTATGTTTAGAAGAATACGATTTTGTAATAGAATACACGCGAGGAAAAGATAATGTCGCTGCAGACGCTTTATCTCGTATAGTATTAACAACGGACGACCTAAAGTCTATTAATAATAAAGTCAATTGCCTCATGGTTATGACTAGAAGACAAAGAAAAATGATGGATGAAACGGAAAATAAGAAGAAGGATAACGATGAAAAAGCTGACGATTGGACTGATCACCCAAGAGTCGTAGAAATACTTAAACGGACAAAAAATTCGATAGAATTCAATTTTGAGACTAACGAATATACGAAGAACGAGACATGTTCAGAAAATGTCCATAGTAAAGAAAAAACATTTATGTATACACCTTCAAGGAATATGGTTACAATGAATCCTAATTCTAGATCATGGTTGAAACGAGCTTTCGCAGTGAGAGAATTAGAACAATTCTGTAACAAAGAAAATATTCAAGAATTATGCATAATAAAAAATGAAAGAAATGAAAAATTAATAAAAGAGCTAGCTCAGGAAGTAAAAAATATAAATAAGTGGCAAGGACCACGGATATGCATAATAAAAGGTGTAGTAAAAATAGAAAATATGGATGACAAAAAGGTCATACTAAATGATTTTCATATATTACCAAGCAGTGGACATGCTGGTATAAGAAGAATGACGAATAACATAAAGAAACGTTACTACTGGACAAATATGGACAATGACATAACTAACTTTGTGAATAAGTGTGAGCAATGTCAAAAGCAGAAATTTCATAAGCAAGTGAAGCAACCTATGTGCATTACTAGCACTGCATCTTCAGCTTTTGAAAAAATATTTCTTGATACAGTTGGTCCAATAACACGAGATGTTAATGGAAATGCCTATATACTAACACTACAATGTGAGTTGACGAAATACGTGGAAGCATACCCAATACCAAATAAGGAAACAGACACAGTAGCTCGTGCTTTCGTTGATAATTTTATTTTACGTTACGGTATTCCGCAGACGATTGCAACTGACAGAGGTACTGAGTTCATTTCAGCAACTATGAAAGATGTTTGTAGATTGTTAGAAGTAAAGCAAATACAATCAACAGCATATCACCACGAAAGTATTGGTTCTTTAGAAAACTCGCACAAAACATTGGGAGCGTTTCTAAGGATTCAAACTAACAACCAAACTCAAAATTGGAGCTCTTGGTTACAATATTGGTGTTTTGGATATAATACAACGGTTCATAGTGAAACACAATATACACCTTATGAACTTGTATTTGGTAAATTGTGTGGTATACCAAGTAATCTTGTAAATAAAATTGATCCAATTTACAATTTTGATAACTACCCTATTGAATTAAAATACAGGCTACAAAAATCCCAGCAAGAAGCAAGAGAAAATTTAATACAGTCCAAATTAAGCAGAAAAATCAATTATGATAAAACAACAAATTCAATAAACTATAAAGAGGGAGATCTATTACTTGTTAAAAAAGAAAATAGAGAAAAGTTGGATCAAGTTTATATGGGACCATACAAAGTAATAAGTGATATGGATTTCAATGTAAAAATATTACAAAATGGTAAAGAAAATATAGTTCATAAAAATAGAACAATACCGTATCATATACATATAAAAAAAAATGTATTAGATATTTTTTTTTTTAAAAAAAGGAGAGAGATGTAATGTAGGTATTAGGTATAGGTGAGTACTTATACCTATATATAAATATAATGTGACTCCTATCAGATATCACTAAGGAATTTAGGTCACACGTGTCTTTAAAAACTATAAAGAATATCATATTTAATTATTTTATTATTAATTAATTATATTAATTTAATTATTTATTTATTTCTCTCCACGCACACCACACATCACACAATTTACAATATAGTCTCAAATGCATACTAGAGAAATATTGCAATTTGAATCAAAAAATGCATAGCATACAAAAATAAATTCACAACACAAGAAATTCCGCGCGCAAATCATAGCGCGTGTCAATGAAATCAAGAATGTAATTTTATATCAAGCCGACGACGACGCCGAACTAAAGTACCTACAGTACCATTTACCTTCAGTGTACAATACAGTTTACAGACCTACGACGGACGAACAATAATGAGTAATAAATTGTTTACAAAAAAAAAACATAGTTTCTAAGGTCATTAGTTTTATTTTATTTTATTGTTATTTTCTTTGAACGATTGGAAATGAAATTACTCAATTATTACACATAGAACTTTGATTTATTAGAATTATGCGAATTATGTATAAGATAACGAACGCGAATGCACGACATCTAGCGCGTCAATGTCTAAACATCGCCATTCGTTTAGACATTGACGCGCTAGATGTCGTGCTTTATGTCGTGTTTCGCTTGGCAAAAGTCACGCACACTACTGTAGAAGTGTCAAATTTTGCCGGTATTTCACTGTTGTTTTTCTAAGTAAATAATGTAAGTTATTGATTAAAAAGGTCGAACGCGGACACATTTCATTGTAGAGAAGTGATAAAATGATTAGTTTTAAAGAAATAGTGTCTGTGTTAAGTGTTTAGTCGTCATCAAAAATGTATGGAGGGACGGTCGGAACATCCACCTTAAACAAGAATTATTTCATATAGGTTTTCTATTCAAGAACTGCTCTTACCAATTCAAGATCCTTGGCATCTTGTGGATGTGGATAACCTGAGCATGATGGTTGATCAGTAGTATTTGATATGTCAATTAAGGCAAATTGAGATGGATGGTCTGCCTGAAAGAGATAAAAATGTTACTTATAACATTGGATATGGTCCCAAGTAATAATAAATAGATTGCTACAGAAACATGGACTCAATGTTTGGTAAATTGTAAAACTTTTAGTATTTTTTTTATTAAAAGCATTTATTGAACAAACATAGTGTATTATACTTATGGATAGTGTAGCTTTCCAACAACGAAAGAATTAAAAAAATTGGACCAGTACAACAGTAGGACAACTAAAAAAATAACTCAGTAGGTTTTAAGTACCAGTCATCACACCACTTGTCTCATGACACTCTAGGTCTCTAGAGCATATCAGTCAAAAAAGATATTGTGAAGCTTAAGTAAATGAATCCTTAGACACTATCGGAAATTTAAGAACAATTATAATCTTTTTTCCATTAAAATAATATCCTGGTTTTATTATATCGTAATATTGTCTTAATTCTAACTCTAAAATTCTATCCTTACCATATATAGTATTTAATTTTATTAATATATCCTTTAACACATTTGAACTTAACATAGAATGATGTGTTGAGGACGTACGAATGAAAGCTAATGTATTTTCAATTCTAACCAATTCTTGCAATATATTATCATCTACATTTTCTGTCATTATGCTAAGGATTTGGGCAAATTTAGCATATTTTATCAAACGGGATATTTGTATCCTGGAATCAGATAAATTTAAAGTCAATAACGTTCAAGATAGAATTCGAGGACAACCACTGAAAATAAGTAATATCGACTTAAATGAAATACACTTCAACCACAGCCCTGAAAATCATGTAAAGTTGAATTCAATAAATTTGGAAGATCTGCATAAGATTCATACTAAGGTACTGATGCAAGCACCGATTGAACTAGAAAAGAATACATCGACGATATACCATACCACTGTCCCAATTTATACATTCCTTTTGGGCACTTTGCTACTTTTCGCAACTTACAAAGTAATCCGTTATAAGAACGTTACGTGCTGGAAGAATCAAGACGACCCTAATACAAAGACGGAAGATCAAGACAGTCAAAATTGTACCGAATCTTCGCCAGGACCACAGTTTCCAGCAACATTTTATCACACCGTGCTCAAATAGTTGCTGGTCTTCGGGGGGAGGAGTTACGCCAACGGATCCCCAAGACATTGCTGCGTCGACGTTTCTCACGGGAACGTATTGTACGGACGTAGCAGCTAGGCTATTCTGTAAAAAACGCGCCCGAACTCGCATCTCACCTGAGTGAGTCGACTCACTTCACTTTCGAACGTTCGAGTTTTTGGTTTCGCATTCTGTAAACATCCGCTCGGCAGAGGCGAAGCGAAGTGAGTCTCACTTCGAAACTCACTTGCCTAGTGAAGGGATCTTATAGATTTGAATTTATCGACATTGTTATTATCTTTAAAATGCGGCAATTTAACACATTTTGAAGACATAATAACACTTTAGTATTGTACCGTGGGTGGAATTAAACTAAAATTGCAATTTTACACTGATAAATTCTTTAAAATCAAAATAATTCTAGCGTCACTGAAAAAAAAGGACGCTTGTCTGTGGTTCGTTTGACTTATGTTTATTTCTCAAGTGGTTTTTTGTACCTAATTTTAAAGTGTTTCGTGTTGCATTCTTTCTAAAAGTTATGTTGGAGTTTTGGCTGCATATTACATTCGATGTCCCCGAATTTCATTATTTTGTGTTGTTTAATCGATAGCTGGTAGTGGATTTTCTTAACAAACTGCTTTTCTTTTCCATCAAAAATGCGTAGTTTTTGTGAAAATCGAAATTGAAAATGATATTTTTTAAGGTTATTTTTGTACTAAAAACGCAACTTAAAGTAAAATCTTAAGCCATTATAGTATCAAAATGTCTAATTATCACACTCACACGCATTATTTTTAAATATATTTACGTACCTATTACTTTATTTACATATTACAATTTATTTTGTCAAAATAGTATTTTAACAATTTAGTATAGCCAAAAATCGTTCCATATTTTGTATTCACAACAAGCCACAGATAACACAGATTAGTTAATATGACGCAGATCACAGATTAGCAATACAAATATACTAGCTTATCATAGAGTATAAATGATACATTTTAATTTTTAATATTTTTTTTTATAGCTCACTTGCTTCAGTTTTAAAAATCGATTAACTTTTACTTTTAGTATTCAAATAGGTAGCGAGGAGCGAAGCGACGAGCGTGTTAGGTTAACTGTTGAACTGCCGCACGAGCCGAGCGAGCGAAGCGAGCGTGCCGCGGCAGCGGCCGGCGAGTGCCAGAAGCGACTTTAGGGCGATTCCCACTCAAACAAAAAAAAACTACGTAGGTTTAAACAACCTGTTTGTATTTTATTTATGTATCGTAAAATTTTTGTTATTATCAAATGCTATCTAAATTAAAATTACGAAGTGTCTAGTCGTCCGCTAAACGGATGAATAAAATAAATTAGTCGTCCGATTACCGGATGAATAAAATAATTTAATCGTCCGATTATTCGGATTACTAGATAACCTTTTAACACTAAAGCTAGTTGGGTTGGACTAAAGCAAAGGGGGCTCAGGACTTAGAAAATTTTTGATGGAGTTGGTGTCATTATAACACCTATTTATTATTGTTTTATCGTAAAGATTACGCTAATATAAGCATGTTTTATAGGAACAACTTTTCTCTAAAATCAAAAATGGCCGAGATATTCGCCCTCAATTCGTTAGGTTAGGTTTAGGTTAGGTTAGGTTAGGTTTCTTAAAAAAAAAACTACACAGAAATAGGAGCCCCGCGAAGCGGGGCTCCGTCGACGCGCAAAAAAAATCAAGTTTAGGTTAGGTTAGCCGTTAGGTTAGGTTAGGTTAGGTTTCTTAAAAAAAAAACTACACAGAAACAGGAGCCCCGCGAAGCGGGGCTCCGTCGACGCGCAAAAAAAAATCAAGTTTAGGTTAGGTTAGCCGTTAGGTTAGGTTAGGTTAGGTTTCTTAAAAAAAAAACTACACAGAAATAGGAGCCCCGCGAAGCGGGGCTCCGTCGACGCGCAAAAAAAATCAAATACCTACGTGTGCCCTCCTCCCCCCTCTCCTCCCCCCACAAAAAACCTATAATACGTGCGGCAGTTCTCTAAAGAATTATTATTTTATTCATCCGGTAATCGGACAACTAATTTATTTTATTCATCCGTTTAGCGGACGACTAGCGCTGTCCTTAAAATTATTTTTGACAAATTCATTTTAAAAATCACTTTCGAATTATATTTATTATCTACAATTGTGAACGCGTCATAATATAACATTTATTATCTATAATGGCATGTCGTAAATACGTGGTAAATACAAACTTACATTTTCCAGGTAATATAATTTAAGAAATTGTTATAAATAAATTAATAATACGGCATTATATTTAAAAATATTGCCTGTGTGCGAGATTACTAGAAGTTTTAATACGACAATGGTATAAAAGTGTCGTTTTTAGTACAAAAATAACCTTAAAAAAAATAATTTTCATTTTCGATTTTCACAAAAACTACGCATTTTTGTTGGAAAAGAAAAGCAGTTTGTTAAGAAAATCCACTACCAGCTATCGATTAAACAGCACAAAATAATGAAATTCGGGGACATCGAATCAAATATTTAACCGGAGTTTTAGTTAATGTTTCAGTTTGGCTTTATTAAGTTGTTGTGTAATTGCTGTTAAACGTGTTGCATAAATTATTTAAAGGAGAAAACTGCAAAAATAACAACTATGAGGTGAGTAATGTGATTCTTGTATTTAACTAAAATATTATCTTATACAACAAGCTTATTGAAATATTTAACTTAAAATCTTAAACATTGTAGCTCCTCGGAAAGGTCGTCTCATCCCTCCCGTGCCCAAGTAGAGTATCTAGTCGACTATCTTAGCAAACATCCTAGCTTAGCCAAGGGTTTTTCAAAAGTCCCGAGCGCTAGAGACGAAGCTAGAAAAACATGGGAGGAGTTGACTATCAAATTAAATAGCTTGGGAGGCTGCACTAAAACATGGAAACAGTGGACAAAGGTAGGCAATAGGCATATAGAAAACTATTCATCTTATACCGTGTAGGTATCTGGCTTACCTATATATTATTAATAAACTTTTAATTTTGCTTTAGTATTGGTCTGACAAAAAGAGTGCCGTGAAGAAAAAAGCTGCCCTAAGATACCGGGCACGCAATAAGACTGGTGGTGGATGTGAATCGGTGGTGGAGCTTTCAGAGGTGGAGGAGAAAATACTCACATTAATGGGCGGGGAAGGTTTTGCAATTGGTGATAGGCATTTGGAAATTAATCCATTTGAAGTAAGCTATTGTTATCGATTTTGTTGATCCGATACATGTATGTATGTAAAATATAATTATTCAATGTCATGTTCTTTTTTTAGGAAATCCCCGTCCTTACTGATGCCAACGAAAGCCCCACATTGTCGACTTCATCTATGATAAATGAAACCACAACTATTGTAAGTAAATACCTAGTGTATTAATAAAATATTACTTAATAATAAACAACTTATTAGTAAATGTTTCTTATATTGTTCTAGGAATACCAAGTCTTGGATGAGACTGCTATAAATACGGAAAATGTTAGTATGGCAGATACTGAGGTATATATTAATAAGATATTATGAAAATGGTACTTTTTTATTGATTCCAGTATTTGAAATACTATGTTTTTTTTTCAGAGACCTCAACTAATTCAGCAATATGTTAACTGTATCCCGAATCCCGAACCTTCCCCTGCTCATACACCACCGAGAGCGGAGGTAACGAGCCCTCTGCAAGCAGTTACCCCCTCTGGCTCAGGCAACTTTCCTGCTCGACGTCAATTGAACGTCGCGGGTCCATCACCACGTCGTACTACAAGTAATTATGAGATTTATGAATTGATTTACAATATTTATAATCCATACTAATATTATAAATGCGAAAGTAACTCTGTCTGTCTGTCTGTTACTCAATCACGCCTTAACTACTGAACCAATTTGCATGAAATTTGGTATAGAGATATTTTGATACCCGAGAAAGGACATAGGATAGGTTTTATCCCGGAAATCCTACGGGAACGGGTTTTTCTTTGAAAACGCGGGCGAAGCCGCGGGCGGAAAGCTAGTCAACAATAAAAATTTGGAAATACATACAAATAAAACTAAATAATACTTGATAATGAATTAAGGAAATAATAATAACATCAGAAGACTTGTCAAAAATGCGTCACCGCGACCGGTGGAAATAATAATAAATTAATATTTATTTTACGTTTCAGGGTCATCGAGTCGTCCACAACAACGGCAAAGAAGACGATCACCTCCATCACAAAGGCGGCAATCTCAATTAACAACCTTTACTGAAAGGTTTCTTAGCTTGGAAGAGCAACGGATTGAGATTGACCGTCGCTACTGTGAGTTACAGGAGGTGATGGTCAACTCACAAAGGGAGACCAACAGAATGACAGCAGAGGGCCTGATTGCCGTCGGGGAAGGTCTTAAATTATTAGCTGAAAATTTAAAAAAATAAAATACTTTTATACTTAAATACATTTATTAGTTCTTAACTTATTTTAGTAGTAAAAAATTATCTGTGGTTTTACTTATAGTTTCTTAATTTACTAACATTAGTTTATAAGCCCTAATTGAGTTACTAACACCTATGAATATAATTTTCTGGAATAAATAATTTGCATTGATTTTTGATTGAATTAATTACAATTACCGCGTGTTCCTTGCCCTCCATAATTCATTTATCAATCTTTGTCTACATAGCTGACCAAGTGCAGTTTCATTAGGTACATCCTCATTTGAAGCTACACTTTGTCTGGTCCTATGAAAACCAGCCTCAACCTCTAGCTCTGAATTGAATATGGCTGGAGCTGGCAGGCCGGCACGATTACAAATATTGTGAAGCACGCAACATGCTATTACAATCTTCGAAACCGTGTCGGGGTCATAATGTAGGACTCTATGTGCTAATAGGCATCTAAATCTGGCTTTAAGGACCCCAATTGTTCTTTCTACGGTGTTTCTTGCAGTAGCATGCAGCTAGTTATAGTGATGTTCTGGTGTTCCCTCGTCTGCATTTGGAACTGGCACCATTAGGTACTGACGCTGCGGATACCCAGAATCACCTGTAACAATGAATATTGTTAAAAAATAAAATGTTTTGTCATCAACAATTATATTTTTATTAGGAGTTAGGAGTTTTCAATGATTTCGCCTGCTCTCCAATTTTTATGAATTCCGTGAACTTCGGTAATAAAGCCTAAATTACTCAGAAATAAAGTAGTTTTTTTAATGATGAAAGAATTTTTGAAGGAATTAATCCAGTAGTTTTTGAGTTAAATATTTACAAACAAACAAAGATTCGTCTTTATAATTAATTAGCTAAGAGGTAACTCACCTAACAAGTACACAGATTCGCCTGTTTGTACTAATTGTTCGAGGTGGTCCCGAATGATGCAATTATTAAAAATAAGGCTGTCGTGAGTCGCTCCGCCATATGTTGCATCTACATGTATTATGTTCAAATCTGCATCTGTGAACTGCAAAAAGAATTATTTTACAACTATTTTTATGTGGCTGTTCTAATGAATGTTAAAAAAAATATAGGTACTAGCAGCGTCTTGTGATTTATACTGCTTCGTTAATGATCCTATGGAATTGGTCCAAATTTCATTAAATCGATTTTCTGTGGTTCAAGTGCGAAAGCGTATACAGACATTATTATATCAGGCTTACCATTTGTACATTTCTTGCATGATATCCTTTGCGACAGTAGTATCGTTCTTCATGGCAAGTTGGTCTCACCATTGTCACAAAAGTCCCATCTACACATCCTATTACCCCAGGAATACTGAATTTCTCATAGAATCTGCAATAAGAAATAAAAAAATCATTAAATATTTTTCATTAACATGATAGGTTTATTTAGGTAGGTACACAAACCTTGTTTTGAGTCTCAGTCTTTCTTCAGAATTTTGGGGAAATCTTATGTATTTTTTTACTATACTTGGATGGCTTAGGGCTTCTATGACCTCGTGGATACTACGAGATGCTGATGGCTGCGACACAAACGAATTTATGTGTTTTCCACATATCCTTTGATAGCTCCCAGTCGCAAAGAAAGAAAGTGCACATAACAACTGAAAAAAATTAATGAAATTTCTTGAAACTATCAAAATAAAAGGTACTTAATCTGATAAGGAAACCATCCATAATTAAAGTCGGTTAATAACTCAAAACGTTTTTAAAGAAACCGTAAGGGAGAGAATCTTTGGACTTTAACATAGGGTACCTACCACTTGAAAGGGTGACATCATAAAAAATAATCGGGGATTAGATGACGTTATCGTTAGTGGTTCTATGTTCTATGCGAGGAAGTTATGTTACCTACCTACATAATGGAATGTTTTACAGAGTTATGGGAAAGTTATCCCAATATTCACACGGGATCGGGACTTCCGCAGATGAAATCACGGGACCGATGACTATTGTAACAGTAACTTTTCATGACATTATGAATACACATATAAAGCACTTAGATACATACCTTGACTCTAGCAGTTAATCCTCTTCGTCGACGTTGAGGTTTTTTAACTAAAACTTTAATGTCTTCCATCACTTGAGAAACTAGTTCTTCCGATAAACGGTAGCATTCAACAAAATTTTTATTTCGATTAATAATTTGCATGTCCCGAATGCTGGTACTTTGCCGGCGACTTTCTATTATATCCACAGCATTAGCTTCTCGTATTATAGCACTTAATATAAAATAACGCGCCATTTTAGTAAAAAAATATATAAAATTTGTATCAAATTTGTTCCACAACCACTAACTCACTCACGAACTCGGCACCTAATAGGCGAGTGAATTGCTGACAGGTGAATTCGTATTTGTAAATACTCGAACTCGACGTTCGAGGTGTAAAATTACCTTACAGAATGCCGAATTCATACTATAAACGTCAAAATCACAGACATGTATATTTAAGTAGACAACGCAAGTACCGCGATCTGTATGAAAACCAAGCGTGTCATATTTTTTGTACTGACCTTGACGCGTTATGACGTCACGAGCGCTTTTTAGTGATGTTAATTTCATTTTACGCTAAATCGATTAGGCCGCCACTCGCGCGGCGATTCTAGTATCGTCCTATCCCATCGAAGTAAATCGAAAGAAATCAGATCAAACTAGATCTATGTCTAAGAGGTAGTCAAATAAATGAATCGTAATCGATTACTAAATCGATTCAAGACAGAAAAATGATAATTACCATAGACAGAGGGATGATAAAATAAAGTTATAAACCTTTTAATATTCTAACAAGTAAACTAATGTGTTTTAGCTTTTTCTTACATATGCCCATTGAGTTACCATGTACTACGTACTAGAGAGGCCATCGAAAGAAAGTAATGAAACTGTCAATCAATCAATCTTTATGTCCCGTTGCATCGATCCATTTTCCTTTTATGTTCGGGTTACTTGGAAAACTGAAAAAACAAACATAGTCTAAGCAATAAGGAGTTTTCTTAAAAAACTCCCAAGATGACACTTTATAACTAATGGCGTCCATGTCATAATATTTATTTTTAGTACCTTTGTATTAAAATACTTAAAAGTTCTAGGTCAAGTCGTATTAAATGACAAAAAAAATCTATGCCTTTTTTTCTGAAAAATTGCTCCTTCAAATTATCATTTTTCTGTTCGATTATAAAATCGATTAGAATCGAGAACTGTTGCATCAAATGAACATCACTAACCACAAAATTGGACAGAAAAATGAGAACAGAAAAATGAGAAGACGCTATTCATTGCTTGTTATCATACGACGCGATCTTTACCGTGCCAAGTAAAAGCCGCAATGTATTCCGAATCATTTCGTATGATTTGGTATCCGTGTTTGTCACGATCGTTTTCCACAGATATTCTTTATTTGATTTTAAAATAAATAGTGCATATTCTGATTAGAAAATTACTTACCGGTGGAAGGAAACATCTATGCTAACTCGGCCACTCACAGCTGTGGAGTTTCTACAGTTTATAACGGCGCAATTCGGCATTTTACTTTATTCAGCTTCACGTCTTTCCTTGGCGAACTGCAAGCGCGGACTGAGTGTAGGCCAGCGTCAAGTAAGTTTCATAAACTTAGTTTGGACACGGGAAGTACATACACTCGCTTAGTCTATCTTGATACATGTCTGTGGTCAAAATACTCACTTAGCACAGTTCGCCTCGTCGCCGCTCTCGACGATGTGGCGCCACTAGTACTGTCGAGTTTTACAGAATACGAAATCGAAAACTCACCGCGGATTCCGCGTTCGAGTTTTTATAATAACCTTACAGAATAGCACTGCAGATTCCATTGGCGCAACGTAATTTTAAGTTTTCATTTTATATTCAATTAGCTTTATAGTTATTAATTGTTAAGACTTGCATCGAGCAAGACGTATTGTAATAAGTTTATATTAAAGTATTTCTAAGTGAATTCGTAGTTTTTTTTGGGGCCTCCGGCTGTCTGAAACATAATTTGTGTAATTGTTTATTTATTCTGAATCTTTAAGTTTATTGATTTTTATCCTTTACATAAGCTGTATTTAATAAAAAATGTTTAAAACTCGAATTTTCGAAATTTTTGATTTATAAGTTCTATGTAACGTTTTATAATTAAGTTATGGTATAATTAAATGTAGATTTCACTTTTGTACAGCTTAGACATTTTTCTGTATGGATACAGTGCCTTTCGATTTGAAGTTGGATAACATTTCATTTTATAGGTACTATTATAAAATTAAGAGCATGAAAGAAAAAAAAAGCATTTCTTCATAATGCTATTGTTACCACAAAAAATATTTTCTTAATCGCAAATTTTAAGAGAAAATAAATTAAAATTAAAATTGATGTGGCGACGTTATACATACAGACGTTAGAACAAAGTCCACCATAAGAATGACGTCATTTAGGAATAAGACGATTTTTAAACATTAATAAAAACCTAAATATTTTCAAAAAGTAAAAATTACTGTTAGTTTTTATCTAGTTTTAATTAAAATAAAAATAAAAACAAGTAGCAAAAAATTTTGAAATGTTGTAATTTTGGAGCACCCTGTAAAGTCTGTATTTGTATGAACATAAGTGGAGATCGCGTCCACTTATTTTCATGCGTAAACGATGATATTCATACTCAACAGGTAACTTGGATTAACAAATAGGATAGGTTATATCCCGTAAATCCCACGGGAACGGGAACTATTTATTTATTGCACGCCTCATAAGCGAAGCGTTGAGGTGGGTACTACTGTCACTTCGCGCAAAACATCTGATTTTTCAAACTTAAAATGTCTTTATGTATCATACATTGCACTTGTAAGATAATAAATACACACACATATTAAGAAAAAAACACTATTTTTAACATTCATGATATTTTTGATGTCATTTTTGTTATTTAAACTAGTTAAAAAACAGTTTAAAAAAGTTCTGTCTTGGACGTCCGTGTGTCTGTATGTGCGGAGGATTTTCTTGTTAACACGATAGCGACCGAAATACTTTACTAATCGAGTCTTTTTTTTTTCTCTTACGCTTGAGTATGCTCAGGAATAGAACCCTTTCATTTTTCAGGGTCTGATTCGATGTGGTTTAATTGTTATTAAATAAACAAAAATAATAATTAATAAATAATTATTAAAAAAAAATTATGAGGCGTGCACTTTTGGATTTTCCAAACTTTTTTCGTTTATTTCTATCTGAATAACCTATCAAAAGTAACATTCAATTGTGTAAATTTTATTTATTACGGATTCAACATCAAACAACTCTACGGTAAGTATCAAGGTGCGTATTAACTATAGAGCTATTATTTATTACCTTACCTACCTATATGTTATAGCTAATTACTGCTGGGCGCTGCAGCTGGCTGCGATTTCGTCCATGTATCTACTGAAAGGTTTCATGACATAATATGAGCACAGGGGAATAAAATAAAAAGACCAGTATGTACATCCAAAAATATTTATTTCAATGATTACAAATTATCCTTAATCTAATTTTGAAAATCTAACACTGAATTAGATTCCTTACAATATTATTCAAATTAATAACAAAATAACGTATTTTACGACAAATTAATATTGAACTAATTATGTAGTTAAAACACGAAAGCGCATTACCTTATTATACCAGCTGCATTAACCAAAAATTTTATATGATAATAAGTATAATATTTTCAACTGATATCAAAATGTACGAAAAATAGTACTTAATAAGTAATTGAACTGAGAACATAATTTAATATTCACACAAAGCTGTATTGTTTCGATATACGTTGTTTTTATTGTAAACTGCATTACATATTTTGATAAAAAAATACTGTAAAACAACAGATGATGAAATTTTCAAAATGAAAAAAAAAAATACAAATTTGCCGCGCAATCGACATTTGACAGCTCTACGACTGAATGAGGCGGTTAAAAAAGTTTGTATAATATTAATAGAAATAATTATCGAGATTTAAATTGCTCTACACAAGATTTATTTTGTTTGTTTTATTACTATACTTCTTAAAGACACAATTAACTCGTACTCGTAATACGATACCTTGGAGTTGGAGCGAAAATATTGTTTGTAATAATTTGGCTAGGAAAATACAACAAATCAAAAACACTATTTACTATGGAAAAAAAACCAGGAAGGTGAAAAACATATATTTACGATTTCGATGCACTCGACTTTTAGTAAAATAATAGGTAGGTAAAAATATTATTATGGTTTTGATCACAGACATATGTGTGGTTTTGATTTTAGCTACTAGTATCAGAAAGCTGCGTGTTCAATGCACGTCGGGGTCACACAACTGTGGAGGATACAGTAGACAATATACCTAATGAAGTTTTTCATCTTTTTATTTTACTGCAAATACAAAATAAAAATTAAACAATGGTAATGTAAATTCTAAACAAACTACTACCAAAATACAATTAGAACAAAAATCATTTGACTGGTTGATTTCACCCAGAGGCCAGAGGCGGCTCGTGACAAAATTGTATGGGTGTTCACTTGAAATAAAACAACGAAAATACAATAGCGTAGCGGGATAATTTATTACAAAAAAAAATGAGCACCACATTTTATAAATGTCTATAACACTAAAAATTACAAAGTACAGGCTATTTCAAAACGAATTCAATGATTATCAATAATTAGTAAATCACCGAATTTGCATTCGCGAGCGTACCTACGCGTAGGTATCCATAGTGTTTGTTTATACTAAAGGAATGGCAACGTCGCAATTGCTGCTGTCATGCGATGCGGCAACGTTGCGTGAGACTCAAAACGCTACCTGCTACGGTATGAACGATTGTTATAAAAATAAAAGTTATACATATTTGTTGGCGTAAACTATTTTATTCATCATTAATTTTGGAAAATAAATAATGTCAAAATTGATTACAATAAAACGCAGTTTTATTTTATTACATTACAGGTAAATTAGCTTGGAGAAATTTTTGCGTTTGTAGTAGTGTATGGTCAGCAAATAAAAAAAAACAACATTTTATTTTTAGTTTTTATTCAAGTATATAATATTAGTATTATTAATATTTTATTAGTTCCAAACATTACAAGCAGTGCCGATTTTTACTTCAGTGAAGACGTGTATGAATTAGGTGTTCTCCGGCCAAAAATGTAAACCACGGTAAAAGTGAAACTGTTCGAACGGTTCCGAACACTGCTTTGTGTAGCGCATGTCGCGTGACGGTCGGCTGCCGAGTAGGTATACCTACTCGGCAGCCGCGATACACGCGACATGCGCTACACAGACCAAAAAGTTTGAGACGATGTAATAAAAGTTTCACTTTAATAACAAACAATAACAACAATAACAAACAATAACAACAATCAACAAATACAAAATTTAACAATTAAACTACGTAATAATTATAATTTTCGAATGAAATGTGTGCTTTATGTTCTAACGGTACCAAGCGACTGACGCCGGACTGCACGAGGCACCTGCGGACAGCGTAAACTGGTTTATTCTGGTTTTGTGCGTGTTTCCACTTTCCACTATCAAGTGACGATTTATTTATTTGTTTTGTTTCGTAATTATTATGGTCAAATATTAATTACGAAACAAATTATTATGAACAAGATATTTTATTGTTTCACGGTATTCGCCTTGTCATTGGCTCAAGGACGTAAAATTGAATGATATATTATTTTTTTTATAAAGTCAAAACCATTTTCTTTAAAACATAAATCAGAGTATTGCTAGGGATAAGTATAAAATTAAATAGTAATGTTAGGATATCGAAACATTTTTGTATAGGCTAGAACGATATAATGGAAACGCGCTCTAAGATCTGAGTAATATACACACCACTACATATGCAAAAATTTCTCGAGACTAATTTCACTGTACACTATTGTTTTTTTTTATCAAAACATGTATGTATTTGAGTAGTTAGCAGCATATAATATTCTGAATTTCTGATCCATGCCTATTCACTCAAAACTAATAACACTAATGATTTGTAACAGTAAATTATTTCAATAGGTATTTGAACATTTCATAACCAACAAGTAAGAATAATTCGTATACAAGATACAATAACAAATCTAATACACTATTTATTATTTTATTATATTTCATTATGTGAAAATAACCAGGAAGGTGAAAAACATATTTACGAAAACAAAGTAACATATGGTTTTGCTATTAGCTATCAGGAAAAAAAATCGTATTGGAACAAAAGAAGGATTGTAACTGAATTAGGTAATTAGGTATGTTTGTTTCTGGGTGCACCGTTTTCGACGACGCGACGGCCGACGCGTGACGTAAACAGAGTAGGTACCTACTTTGCTAAAACAAACTAAGTAATAAAATTGTGTGTCTGTCTGAAAATTCGCTAAAGCATATTTTACCAATGTTTGCAAGTTTGTGATTACTTTGATAGTTTATCGATTTATAATAATTGTATACTTATATCATTGTTTAAAAATATTCAAACACAATATGATATAGGTACTGATTTATCACTGGTTTCAGTGATGAACTGATGAGTCAATGTTAGCCACAATACTATTCACTTTCGTCATACATGTGTATGAACTATGATTGATGTGATTTGCAATGTGGTGAAATTTCATAAAAATCACGGGCCAATTTTTTGTTTTGAATCCCACCGAAAATACATATACATATTACTAATTGCGTTATTAGAATAATTAATTACTATACCCACGATCAATTATTACAATTGTAATGTAGGTATTAGGTATAGGTGAGTACTTATACCTATATATAAATATAATGTGACTCCTATCAGATATCACTAAGGAATTTAGGTCACACGTGTCTTTAAAAACTATAAAGAATATCATATTTAATTATTTTAATTGTTACTGGAATATCATATTATTTTTCCTTAATTAGTAACTAGAGACTAGCAATCCGACGCCTGTAATCGGATAGATATTTAGTTTAAGTACCTATTTACATTTTAATATAAAAAGGGGTAATTTCTCTAATAAAAGTCAGTGTATAACCAACCATCAATCGTTTTATTTCTCTCCACGCACACCACACATCACATGGCGACCCTGCCAGCGCGGGCGCGTCGGATAACAGTGTTCTAGAATTACGTTCCGTATTTGGCACCGAAATCGGAGTTTCATCTTCATACGGAGAGCCGAAGGCTTCATAATAAATTATTATGGAGAATTACGCCAGTCGCACCGATAATCGGACGTACTTGCAAAGATGGAAGTCTTTTCATATATCGATTTTATTAAAAGCAGACTATTAATAGTATGCCAGATATACGAAGTTAAATTTCAAGCCATTCGCTTAATTCAAGACCAACATCGTGACAAAATAGAGGCTTACGTAGAGGGTCACATTAATCAAAATACATCCCCTACAAAAATAAGCCTAATGCAAAAAATATCATTAGAATGCAGCTTGGATGTGGACTTCCCCGACGGAACGAGAGCTATTGCAAAGATTGAAGAAGTTTATAGCGGTAGCGTGTTATTTTTATACAAAATAAGTTGGGAAAGAGATTCTACATACGCAGATTGGTAAAGACAAAATGGGCAAGCAGCAATCTAAAGAAGTCGAAAAAGAAGAAGTATTTATAACACAGAGCGGACAGAACAACTACGCACCAAACAACATCGCACCCTGGGAAAAATCAGAAACTATGTTCAATTTGATCGTGGTAATAGCAGTCATTTGTGGAATAATATTTGCGTATTCTGTTTACAAGAAGATGCACAAGCGACTTACAAAGAAGATACAGCGGCAAGCTACGGAAATAGTTTTGAAGTCACGTCGCGCCTCGGTTTAAAGGGACATAAAAAGTAAAACAGAACTTGAAAACCCAGTTCAAAAGTGGCAATTAGTGTGTGCAGTGACTCGCAGTATACTTAAGTAAGTGGCAATTTTTCCTTTCTCTCTAATCTATTTTTATTTAATCACGTTTATCCTTTATGTAGAAATATAATTAACATATTAATTAAACTTATGTTTAAAAAAAAAATATATATATAAATATATAAACATAAATGTCTAATATAATATTACAAAAATATTTAAATGATTTGCTAGAAATTAAGCAATATTTAGTTAAGTTTGGAATTAAACGTCTTAAAAGTGAAACAGCATTCGAAAAATACGAAGTAGCTAAACAAGTATATAAGGAGTATAAAAACTATATACAAGTGGTAGAAATTAAAGTAGAAGAATTAAGTGTAACATTAGAAATAGATAGTCTTTTTGATAAAATCAAAAATCTTATGACAATCATGTCGACAAAACCAGAATTTGAGTTAAAAACGGCAGTTTCTCTGTTGCCCGTAATGGACGACACAGAAAATGTCACTCTGCAGTTAATAGATGCTATTGAATTATATGTGACAATGATTTCAAAAGAAAGTATTACAAATCTTATTCAATTTGTTTGCAAGACACGGTTGTCACGAAACGCGAAATTAAGATTAAAAGATACCTATAGTAGCGTAGAAGAAATGGTTAGTGACATGAAAAAGCACCTCCTAACTACTAAGTCAGAAATCGCCTTGCAGAAAAAATTATTAAATTGTTATCAAGGAAATCGGTCGATAGATAAATTTGGAACAGAGCTCGAGCAACTGTTTGTTAACCTTACCATCTCACAATCAAAAGGAAATTCAGACACGTTCAGTATTCTGAAATCCATAAATGAAAAACAGGCAATACATAAATTCGCCGATGGTCTACGGAATGACAGATTGAAAACTGTTATAGCTGCACGAAATTACAATTCGTTAAAGGACGCTATTCAAGGCGCAAAGGATGAGGAAGTAACGATGACTTCTCCATCATCTAACCAAGTATTCTTTGCAAAAGGAAGACCCTATCATCGGGGACTCCAAGGATCTAAACACTGTGGAAAATCATATTCCTATACTAATTCAAGGTCACCAAAAACACAATTTAAGAATACATTCACCAACTATTCATGTGGTAGGAATCAAGGGAATTTTCAAAGAGGTCGAGGTAAAACAAACGGAAGGAATAAATCAAATACCCGTAGTACTCAACCATATACTCATAAAAACAGAAACCAGCATCAGCAGGTAAATTTGGCCCAAAGTTCGCAAAATGAAGAGGACGAAGATGAGCAAAGCTCGATACCGAAGTGGTTTTTTCGACAATAATGAATACGTATTAAGTTATAACAACATGAATTCAGTAAAATTTTATATAAATCATAAAAAACTAAATTTTCTATTAGACACTGGAGCATCCTTATCTATAATTAAAGATATTGCTATACAACATACTAAACACAAAGTTACCCAAAAAACAACACAAATTAAGGGCATTGGTGGAAAAATAACCTCAGACAGATATACAAAATTAACATTGAAATATAAAAATGAAAAATTTGAACATAAATTTCATATATTTAAAACATTACCATTAAACATTGACGGTATACTCGGGCAAGACTTTTTGTCGAGATACAAATCATTACTAAATTTTGAAAACCAAACATTAACGCTTCAAACAGATTCAAAGTATACAACAATACCAATAGACATGTTTTCAACAGAAGATATAAACACAACAAG
Organism: Colias philodice; assembly: GCF_061535455.1. Lineage (NCBI taxonomy): Eukaryota > Metazoa > Arthropoda > Insecta > Lepidoptera > Pieridae > Colias > Colias philodice. The sequence goes on along the minus strand of NC_143117.1, from coordinate 1,024,911 downwards.
CATAAAACTGCCACCCAGATGTGAAAAAATAATTAATATAAAAACGAACCATACTAGCAACTGTGTAATAACTTCAAAAGAGGTGTGTGATGGAGTATTCATAGCTAATACTTTGAATAAAGCCAGAAATGGAAAAATATCGATACATATTATGAATACTAGGGAAACAGAAGTAGTTTTACATTGTTTCACACCAGAGATAATACCTTTAGACGAGTTTGAGTGCTTCACATTTGAAGAAGTAACAAACAATGGAGAAAGAGTTAAAAGGTTATTCGATTTACTGAAACTAGAAAACATGAACGCAGAAGAACAGAAAAGTATTGCAAGTATATGTGCTAAGTTTGCAGATATATTCCACTTGTCGGGTGATCGACTGAACACTTGCAATTTATACGAACAGAAAATACACCTAAAAGAAAATACCAATCCAGTTTACTCTAAACCTTACAGACTACCTCATTCACAGAAAGCGGAAATTAGTAAACAAATACAGGAAATGATAGACAACGATATTATCGAGGAATCAACTTCAGAATGGTCCAGCCCATTACTGATAGTGCCTAAGAAAAAAGGAGCAAATGGTGAAAAGAAATGGAGAGTTGTACTAGATTACAGAAAACTAAATGATTGTATCAAAGACGATAAATTCCCATTGCCAAATATTACCGAAATATTGGACTCTTTATCAGGAGCTATGTATTTTAGTCACTTAGATCTCAATCAGGGCTATTATCAAATGAAATTAGATGCAGAAAGCCGAAAATATACAGCATTCGTAGCTGATAAACATTATCAAATGAAACGTTTACCAATGGGTCTAAAAACAAGCCCTAGCGCATTCAGTAGAGCGATGACAATTGCATTATCAGGATTAAATTATGAAAAATGCATAGTGATGAATCCTAATTCTAGATCATGGTTGAAACGAGCTTTCGCAGTGAGAGAATTAGAACAATTCTGTAACAAAGAAAATATTCAAGAATTATGCATAATAAAAAATGAAAGAAATGAAAAATTAATAAAAGAGCTAGCTCAGGAAGTAAAAAATATAAATAAGTGGCAAGGACCACGGATATGCATAATAAAAGGTGTAGTAAAAATAGAAAATATGGATGACAAAAAGGTCATACTAAATGATTTTCATATATTACCAAGCAGTGGACATGCTGGTATAAGAAGAATGACGAATAACATAAAGAAACGTTACTACTGGACAAATATGGACAATGACATAACTAACTTTGTGAATAAGTGTGAGCAATGTCAAAAGCAGAAATTTCATAAGCAAGTGAAGCAACCTATGTGCATTACTAGCACTGCATCTTCAGCTTTTGAAAAAATATTTCTTGATACAGTTGGTCCAATAACACGAGATGTTAATGGAAATGCCTATATACTAACACTACAATGTGAGTTGACGAAATACGTGGAAGCATACCCAATACCAAATAAGGAAACAGACACAGTAGCTCGTGCTTTCGTTGATAATTTTATTTTACGTTACGGTATTCCGCAGACGATTGCAACTGACAGAGGTACTGAGTTCATTTCAGCAACTATGAAAGATGTTTGTAGATTGTTAGAAGTAAAGCAAATACAATCAACAGCATATCACCACGAAAGTATTGGTTCTTTAGAAAACTCGCACAAAACATTGGGAGCGTTTCTAAGGATTCAAACTAACAACCAAACTCAAAATTGGAGCTCTTGGTTACAATATTGGTGTTTTGGATATAATACAACGGTTCATAGTGAAACACAATATACACCTTATGAACTTGTATTTGGTAAATTGTGTGGTATACCAAGTAATCTTGTAAATAAAATTGATCCAATTTACAATTTTGATAACTACCCTATTGAATTAAAATACAGGCTACAAAAATCCCAGCAAGAAGCAAGAGAAAATTTAATACAGTCCAAATTAAGCAGAAAAATCAATTATGATAAAACAACAAATTCAATAAACTATAAAGAGGGAGATCTATTACTTGTTAAAAAAGAAAATAGAGAAAAGTTGGATCAAGTTTATATGGGACCATACAAAGTAATAAGTGATATGGATTTCAATGTAAAAATATTACAAAATGGTAAAGAAAATATAGTTCATAAAAATAGAACAATACCGTATCATATACATATAAAAAAAAATGTATTAGATATTTTTTTTTTTAAAAAAAGGAGAGAGATGTAATGTAGGTATTAGGTATAGGTGAGTACTTATACCTATATATAAATATAATGTGACTCCTATCAGATATCACTAAGGAATTTAGGTCACACGTGTCTTTAAAAACTATAAAGAATATCATATTTAATTATTTTATTATTAATTAATTATATTAATTTAATTATTTATTTATTTCTCTCCACGCACACCACACATCACACAATTTACAATATAGTCTCAAATGCATACTAGAGAAATATTGCAATTTGAATCAAAAAATGCATAGCATACAAAAATAAATTCACAACACAAGAAATTCCGCGCGCAAATCATAGCGCGTGTCAATGAAATCAAGAATGTAATTTTATATCAAGCCGACGACGACGCCGAACTAAAGTACCTACAGTACCATTTACCTTCAGTGTACAATACAGTTTACAGACCTACGACGGACGAACAATAATGAGTAATAAATTGTTTACAAAAAAAAAACATAGTTTCTAAGGTCATTAGTTTTATTTTATTTTATTGTTATTTTCTTTGAACGATTGGAAATGAAATTACTCAATTATTACACATAGAACTTTGATTTATTAGAATTATGCGAATTATGTATAAGATAACGAACGCGAATGCACGACATCTAGCGCGTCAATGTCTAAACATCGCCATTCGTTTAGACATTGACGCGCTAGATGTCGTGCTTTATGTCGTGTTTCGCTTGGCAAAAGTCACGCACACTACTGTAGAAGTGTCAAATTTTGCCGGTATTTCACTGTTGTTTTTCTAAGTAAATAATGTAAGTTATTGATTAAAAAGGTCGAACGCGGACACATTTCATTGTAGAGAAGTGATAAAATGATTAGTTTTAAAGAAATAGTGTCTGTGTTAAGTGTTTAGTCGTCATCAAAAATGTATGGAGGGACGGTCGGAACATCCACCTTAAACAAGAATTATTTCATATAGGTTTTCTATTCAAGAACTGCTCTTACCAATTCAAGATCCTTGGCATCTTGTGGATGTGGATAACCTGAGCATGATGGTTGATCAGTAGTATTTGATATGTCAATTAAGGCAAATTGAGATGGATGGTCTGCCTGAAAGAGATAAAAATGTTACTTATAACATTGGATATGGTCCCAAGTAATAATAAATAGATTGCTACAGAAACATGGACTCAATGTTTGGTAAATTGTAAAACTTTTAGTATTTTTTTTATTAAAAGCATTTATTGAACAAACATAGTGTATTATACTTATGGATAGTGTAGCTTTCCAACAACGAAAGAATTAAAAAAATTGGACCAGTACAACAGTAGGACAACTAAAAAAATAACTCAGTAGGTTTTAAGTACCAGTCATCACACCACTTGTCTCATGACACTCTAGGTCTCTAGAGCATATCAGTCAAAAAAGATATTGTGAAGCTTAAGTAAATGAATCCTTAGACACTATCGGAAATTTAAGAACAATTATAATCTTTTTTCCATTAAAATAATATCCTGGTTTTATTATATCGTAATATTGTCTTAATTCTAACTCTAAAATTCTATCCTTACCATATATAGTATTTAATTTTATTAATATATCCTTTAACACATTTGAACTTAACATAGAATGATGTGTTGAGGACGTACGAATGAAAGCTAATGTATTTTCAATTCTAACCAATTCTTGCAATATATTATCATCTACATTTTCTGTCATTATGCTAAGGATTTGGGCAAATTTAGCATATTTTATCAAACGGGATATTTGTATCCTGGAATCAGATAAATTTAAAGTCAATAACGTTCAAGATAGAATTCGAGGACAACCACTGAAAATAAGTAATATCGACTTAAATGAAATACACTTCAACCACAGCCCTGAAAATCATGTAAAGTTGAATTCAATAAATTTGGAAGATCTGCATAAGATTCATACTAAGGTACTGATGCAAGCACCGATTGAACTAGAAAAGAATACATCGACGATATACCATACCACTGTCCCAATTTATACATTCCTTTTGGGCACTTTGCTACTTTTCGCAACTTACAAAGTAATCCGTTATAAGAACGTTACGTGCTGGAAGAATCAAGACGACCCTAATACAAAGACGGAAGATCAAGACAGTCAAAATTGTACCGAATCTTCGCCAGGACCACAGTTTCCAGCAACATTTTATCACACCGTGCTCAAATAGTTGCTGGTCTTCGGGGGGAGGAGTTACGCCAACGGATCCCCAAGACATTGCTGCGTCGACGTTTCTCACGGGAACGTATTGTACGGACGTAGCAGCTAGGCTATTCTGTAAAAAACGCGCCCGAACTCGCATCTCACCTGAGTGAGTCGACTCACTTCACTTTCGAACGTTCGAGTTTTTGGTTTCGCATTCTGTAAACATCCGCTCGGCAGAGGCGAAGCGAAGTGAGTCTCACTTCGAAACTCACTTGCCTAGTGAAGGGATCTTATAGATTTGAATTTATCGACATTGTTATTATCTTTAAAATGCGGCAATTTAACACATTTTGAAGACATAATAACACTTTAGTATTGTACCGTGGGTGGAATTAAACTAAAATTGCAATTTTACACTGATAAATTCTTTAAAATCAAAATAATTCTAGCGTCACTGAAAAAAAAGGACGCTTGTCTGTGGTTCGTTTGACTTATGTTTATTTCTCAAGTGGTTTTTTGTACCTAATTTTAAAGTGTTTCGTGTTGCATTCTTTCTAAAAGTTATGTTGGAGTTTTGGCTGCATATTACATTCGATGTCCCCGAATTTCATTATTTTGTGTTGTTTAATCGATAGCTGGTAGTGGATTTTCTTAACAAACTGCTTTTCTTTTCCATCAAAAATGCGTAGTTTTTGTGAAAATCGAAATTGAAAATGATATTTTTTAAGGTTATTTTTGTACTAAAAACGCAACTTAAAGTAAAATCTTAAGCCATTATAGTATCAAAATGTCTAATTATCACACTCACACGCATTATTTTTAAATATATTTACGTACCTATTACTTTATTTACATATTACAATTTATTTTGTCAAAATAGTATTTTAACAATTTAGTATAGCCAAAAATCGTTCCATATTTTGTATTCACAACAAGCCACAGATAACACAGATTAGTTAATATGACGCAGATCACAGATTAGCAATACAAATATACTAGCTTATCATAGAGTATAAATGATACATTTTAATTTTTAATGTTTTTTTTATAGCTCACTTGCTTCAGTTTTAAAAATCGATTAACTTTTACTTTTAGTATTCAAATAGGTAGCGAGGAGCGAAGCGACGAGCGTGTTAGGTTAACTGTTGAACTGCCGCACGAGCCGAGCGAGCGAAGCGAGCGTGCCGCGGCAGCGGCCGGCGAGTGCCAGAAGCGACTTTAGGGCGATTCCCACTCAAACAAAAAAAAACTACGTAGGTTTAAACAACCTGTTTGTATTTTATTTATGTATCGTAAAATTTTTGTTATTATCAAATGCTATCTAAATTAAAATTACGAAGTGTCTAGTCGTCCGCTAAACGGATGAATAAAATAAATTAGTCGTCCGATTACCGGATGAATAAAATAATTTAATCGTCCGATTATTCGGATTACTAGATAACCTTTTAACACTAAAGCTAGTTGGGTTGGACTAAAGCAAAGGGGGCTCAGGACTTAGAAAATTTTTGATGGAGTTGGTGTCATTATAACACCTATTTATTATTGTTTTATCGTAAAGATTACGCTAATATAAGCATGTTTTATAGGAACAACTTTTCTCTAAAATCAAAAATGGCCGAGATATTCGCCCTCAATTCGTTAGGTTAGGTTTAGGTTAGGTTAGGTTAGGTTTCTTAAAAAAAAAACTACACAGAAATAGGAGCCCCGCGAAGCGGGGCTCCGTCGACGCGCAAAAAAAATCAAGTTTAGGTTAGGTTAGCCGTTAGGTTAGGTTAGGTTAGGTTTCTTAAAAAAAAAACTACACAGAAACAGGAGCCCCGCGAAGCGGGGCTCCGTCGACGCGCAAAAAAAAATCAAGTTTAGGTTAGGTTAGCCGTTAGGTTAGGTTAGGTTAGGTTTCTTAAAAAAAAAACTACACAGAAATAGGAGCCCCGCGAAGCGGGGCTCCGTCGACGCGCAAAAAAAATCAAATACCTACGTGTGCCCTCCTCCCCCCTCTCCTCCCCCCACAAAAAACCTATAATACGTGCGGCAGTTCTCTAAAGAATTATTATTTTATTCATCCGGTAATCGGACAACTAATTTATTTTATTCATCCGTTTAGCGGACGACTAGCGCTGTCCTTAAAATTATTTTTGACAAATTCATTTTAAAAATCACTTTCGAATTATATTTATTATCTACAATTGTGAACGCGTCATAATATAACATTTATTATCTATAATGGCATGTCGTAAATACGTGGTAAATACAAACTTACATTTTCCAGGTAATATAATTTAAGAAATTGTTATAAATAAATTAATAATACGGCATTATATTTAAAAATATTGCCTGTGTGCGAGATTACTAGAAGTTTTAATACGACAATGGTATAAAAGTGTCGTTTTTAGTACAAAAATAACCTTAAAAAAAATAATTTTCATTTTCGATTTTCACAAAAACTACGCATTTTTGTTGGAAAAGAAAAGCAGTTTGTTAAGAAAATCCACTACCAGCTATCGATTAAACAGCACAAAATAATGAAATTCGGGGACATCGAATCAAATATTTAACCGGAGTTTTAGTTAATGTTTCAGTTTGGCTTTATTAAGTTGTTGTGTAATTGCTGTTAAACGTGTTGCATAAATTATTTAAAGGAGAAAACTGCAAAAATAACAACTATGAGGTGAGTAATGTGATTCTTGTATTTAACTAAAATATTATCTTATACAACAAGCTTATTGAAATATTTAACTTAAAATCTTAAACATTGTAGCTCCTCGGAAAGGTCGTCTCATCCCTCCCGTGCCCAAGTAGAGTATCTAGTCGACTATCTTAGCAAACATCCTAGCTTAGCCAAGGGTTTTTCAAAAGTCCCGAGCGCTAGAGACGAAGCTAGAAAAACATGGGAGGAGTTGACTATCAAATTAAATAGCTTGGGAGGCTGCACTAAAACATGGAAACAGTGGACAAAGGTAGGCAATAGGCATATAGAAAACTATTCATCTTATACCGTGTAGGTATCTGGCTTACCTATATATTATTAATAAACTTTTAATTTTGCTTTAGTATTGGTCTGACAAAAAGAGTGCCGTGAAGAAAAAAGCTACCCTAAGATACCGGGCACGCAATAAGACTGGTGGTGGATGTGAATCGGTGGTGGAGCTTTCAGAGGTGGAGGAGAAAATACTCACATTAATGGGCGGGGAAGGTTTTGCAATTGGTGATAGGCATTTGGAAATTAATCCATTTGAAGTAAGCTATTGTTATCGATTTTGTTGATCCGATACATGTATGTATGTAAAATATAATTATTCAATGTCATGTTCTTTTTTTAGGAAATCCCCGTCCTTACTGATGCCAACGAAAGCCCCACATTGCCGACTTCATCTATGATAAATGAAACCACAACTATTGTAAGTAAATACCTAGTGTATTAATAAAATATTACTTAATAATAAACAACTTATTAGTAAATGTTTCTTATATTGTTCTAGGAATACCAAGTCTTGGATGAGACTGCTATAAATACGGAAAATGTTAGTATGGCAGATACTGAGGTATATATTAATAAGATATTATGAAAATGGTACTTTTTTATTGATTCCAGTATTTGAAATACTATGTTTTTTTTTTCAGAGACCTCAACTAATTCAGCAATATGTTAACTGTATCCCGAATCCCGAACCTTCCCCTGTGGTCGCGCCAATATAAAAATATACGTAAATATATTCTCGATATGAAAGTGGACTGTATTTTGATCTACGTGGTGTTAGCAAAGAGGGATAGACAGGATACACACGGCACGTACCTCGTCGGAGGGAGTAGCGTCCAGAACACACGCGCCGCCACGCGGTCAGGGTCCTTCAGCTCGCGGCGGGCAAGAACGGCGTCCAGTCCCACACTCCACACAAACACACACGCGGCGGTGAGCGCGACCAAGGGCCGGGGCACGGGATACCCCGGTGATGTTACAAGGGCACAATGCCTGATGATCTAGAGAGCCTCGTGGAAGCTCTCCGGCGGTGGCCGAGTCCCGAACCTCGCGAAGGCACGGAGCGAACCCGACTGACCGCAGCGACACGAACGTCGCGTTCACGTCTTATTGGACGTGTCACGTGGTTAGTGACCACGCGATGATTGGTTGTGCTCGTATGTAGGGAAGGATGAAGGAACACACCACACAAATAATAAACGTTTAATTTCTACATTTACTATTTTAATTATATTGGCGTTACCATATCCACCCGCCCTAAATGGGTCACCATTTAAAACCAATCATAAGATACAGCGAAAAACTATGACTCTAGGATCGCATAATGCGCGCGGGTTGATAAAAGTCCTAAGAGCCACGGCGGTAATATAAATAACAAGTTCTATGGCTCTAGGAGCGCAAAATGCGAGCGGGATAATAAAATCCTAAAAGTCACGGCGGAAATATAACTAACAAATTCTATGACTCTAGGATCGCGTAATGCGAGCGGGGTATATAAATTCCTAAAGTCACGGCGGTATTACAACTAACAAATTCTATGACTCTAGGATCGCGTAAAGCGAGCGGGGTATAAAAAATTCCTAAAGTCACGGCGGTATTATAACTAAGAAATTATAAACGAAAGCGGTGCAAAACTTAAAATTAAACTTAACTAACTGCGGTAATATACTTAATGCGATATAACTATTGTCTTGGAAGCGGACATAAACGAACGACTGGGCGAAGGTAAGTTCCCTTGGCGGTTCTAACTGTACAAACGCGCGCGACGTCGTCCTTTGAAGGATGTACTTTCTCTACGACGGCTAAACGCCAGGTTAGGGGCGGTGTATTATAATTTATCACAACCACGACCGTTCCAGGAGTAATAGGTGTGGAAGGCGTATTCCATTTCTGCCTAACCTGCAAACCGTGTAAGTATTCCAATCTCCAACGTTTCCAAAACGACTGAACTAACTTGTCCAGTAGCGAATGCCTATCAAGCAAACTGACGTGATCAGATTTGACTTGCGGCGCGGGTAATGCTAGTAAAAGCGCGGTATTTAAAATAACAAGAAACAAATGCGTTATAATATTCATATATTTAATATGATAATAATCAATGATCATGATAATTATGTGATCATTGCGCGGTAATATCACTGGATGCTTATGTGCATAATCCAGGGCGGAATCGCTTAGACGTCCGATGAGGATAAGTCTGTTGCGAATAAAAGGCCTCAAGCGGTTGAGAGCCTGCGAATAAAATTTATAAAAGAGTATATTATAATACTCCTCTGCAAAATATTTATTTTTGCAGGGCGGGAATAATTTTATTCTCAGCGAAATTAAGTTCCTCTGCGGTCATCATAACACCGCGGCGGGTTAATAATATAAGGAACCTATAAATATAAAATACACGACGCGACGAGACGCGAAGGGCGGTATCGTATAAAGCGCAATGCTTTATAGGCGGGCACACAGTGTGTGCTAATAATTTTCGTTCGGGAATGTCTGCAATAGACTCGCCATCGAGACTCTTAAGAGGCCATTCAGATGGGTCCGAACGAGCCCACTGGGGTCCGTGGAACCACAGAGGGTGCGGTACGAGATTTTGTGGCGTAATGCCACGCGAAAGAATGACAGCGGGAATTTCAATACCAGAAACATGGTAGAAATTATCTGATGGGATGTTATACACGACTGTGGGAGCAACGAAGCCCATCATGTCCCACAGGCGGGCGGTAATTGACAAGATGGAGTGCTTAGAGCACATCACATCGGCGGGAGCGGTAATTTTAAAATAAAAATAATTATGAACAGTAGACCAATGCAGACCAAGTAATTTATGTTGCACGGTCTTATCAAACTCCACCGCGGAGGGTAAAAGTTTGTGCGAAGCGGGAAGATTATCGAACACATTTTTACTATTACTATTCCATTTAACTAGATCCCACTGAGCTCCCTTAAACAAATCGATGAGCGGCTGCGACGCGGAAACTGCTTCACATTCCGTGAGAATAGAGAAGGCGATATCATCCATATACAACGAGGAAGACGCAATGCCACTCGCGAGCGGATATTTCGCGCCGTCATCTTCTACGAGCTGTCTTACCGTGCGCAGTGCATGATAAGGACTAGACTTGATGCCGAAGCAAACTCGATTAAATTGATAAAGAAGTAGCGGATCCTGCGGGCTGAAACGATATAAAAAACATTGAAAACGACGATCAAACTCACGCACGAATATCTGCAGAAACTGTTGGCGGCAATCGGCGGTCATGGCAATCGCGTGGAGACGAAAACCTAAAATTATTGTAAACAAATTGCCTTGTAAATTCGGCCCAACATGCAGAAGGTCATTCAACGAACGCTGGCTTCCAGAAGTTGGCATGCTAGCATCTAAGACCATGCGCAGCTTAGTCGACGATTTATCCTCGCGCAGAACAGCGTGATGCGGTATAATATAAATAGGTGTAGGGTCACGCGGATCATACGGAGGCGCGGGTGAAATATAATTTTTCGTTAGATAATCTTTTATGACGTCATCATATGCCAACCTTAATTTAGGTGAAGCCTGTAGCTTTCTTTCGAGGCACATGAAACGCTTGCGGGCAATATTAAATGAGTCACCGAGAGTGTAGAAATCGTCCTTAAATGGAAGCGAAACAATATATCTGCCACTCACGGGGTCGCGGGTTGTAGTTAATTTATAATATTCTTCACATTCAACATCATCGGGATGTTGAACGGGCGGTGCGGTAGGAAGCTCCTCGAGCTCCCAGAAACGCCTGACTAATGAGTCAATAGCGGCGGTCTCTTGAACGTGACAACACGTCAAGGGCGGTTTATGTATGTTAGGTATGGTGGGTACTGAACCCATTATTACATAGCCTAACACCGTGCGCAATGCAGCGGGCGCCGACGAGTCACGAGATGCATGAACTACGTCGGGGAGAAGCAGATGAGGGAACAGAGAAGCACCGATTAATAAATCGATTTTATTTGGCGTACCAAAACTCTCATCTGCGAGCGGTAAATGCGAAATATGCGATAAGACAGAAGTGTCTATAACAGCGGTAGGTAGTAAATCCGTAACATGATCAACAACTAGCGGTGAAATATTAAAAGATATGTTGTTGTCAAGACGTGAATAAAATTTTATATTTACGGAATTACTATTTACAATTTTTTCTGAACCACCGAACCCCTTAATAATAGTACGTTCGGTTTTCTGCGGTTTAATACCTAAACGTTCACAACATTCATTCGTAATGAAGTGACTTTGCGAAGCGGAATCTAAAAGCGCGCGAATAACAAGCCGTTCGCCTTTACAATTATAAGCTACGACTTCAGCGGTTGATAATAAAATAGTACGTTGTTTATTCGCGGGCGCGTTGCATTGAAATGTGTTATCAGTATCAGCTGTATAGCTAGCGGTACATAGCGCAATGTCGGAGCGGACGCACTCGCCCGACGCGGACGGCGCAGGCAACGGCGGTGTGCTGCGCGGCGGGGGGTGAGACGCAGGCGCGGGAATGGACGATTCGCGTTTCAAATGTAACATCGTATGATGTTTTAATTTACAAATGCGGCAATTAGAATTAGACGAACAACTAGAAACTCGATGTTTAATACTGAGACAATTTATACACGCGTTTCTATCCTTTACGTATTTAAAACGTTCCTGCGGACTCATTTTATGAAAACTCGAACATTTAAATAAATGTTGATGCGTAATATTTGTACAAAGACAACTATAAGCGGAATTAGCGGTTGTTACGTAAGACTGATACTTAGGCGGAGCAGACGAGATATTATTTGAACTGCGGTTATAATTATTATACTTTCGAGGCGGTTTATTTATTCCCGAATTTGTGGAAGGATGAATGCGTTCTAATACCTTCGCACGAGTTTGAATAAATTGAACTAAGTTATCAAAAGTAGGCATTTCACTACCAAACTTAGTCTCGAAAGCGCGAACAGTATCTGAATCTAACTTCTTCAACGCGATATGAACAATCATTAAATCTGTAATATTATCTAACTTTATATTCTGTAAGGCGCGCACTGCGCTAATAAAGTTATCTGTAAATAAATCAAAGTTTGTTGCGGACGGAGAATGCAAAGGTTTAAAATCAAACATTTGATTTAAATACGCGGAAACCAACATACGTTTATCATCATATTTATCTTTTAAAGTTTGTAAAATTAAATTATAATTTTCAGCGGAGGGGGTTATACCAGCTATAACAGTTGTGGCTTTCCCCGTTAATTTACCTAGTAAATAATATAAACGCTCGGCATCTGTAAGGCCGGGATTGTTATGAACAATTGATTCAAAATTCGAAAGAAACAGCGGAAATGAGCGAATATCACCCGAAAATGGTACTAATTCGATAGGCGGTAATTTAGGCCTATTTTTATGCAAATTATTAATATCTCCGTGTGACGGACTTGGTTGCGAATATTGCGATTTAATTCTTATAACTCTGCTATATAAAGACTCGAATGCAACGAGGCTTTTATAATCAGGTTTCGCGGTAGGTGTTAATAATAATAAGCGAGTATTGTATTCGTCTAAACACTTTTCAAATCTTTCACGTAGTGATTCTATCTGCGCGGACTCGTCAAGGAAACTTTCCATAAGCGAGGCGTTGTTATGAACGTTTAAAGACAAATCATACATTTGTTGCACCATTTCGAATATAACTTCGCGTTTAGCTAATAACATGGATAACTGCGAATCATTTATATCTTCCGAATCATTAACATCCGAAGCGTCACTATCAGGTAACTTAGTCATTTTCGTAGGCGGCATTTTAATAACAAAAGTATATATTCAAACAGAGAATGTTACAATACAAGTTACAATAACAAGAAATACGACCAAATAAAGTAGGTCAGTGACGCAAGCGTAATATGAACCGAGTATGAATTTTCAATATGGTCGGATTATAACAGCGGATCGCGGAATGACCTAGATAACGTTATAAATTTCGAACGCGGGTAGCGGATAAATAAATATGATGAAATATGTTCGATTTATAATGATTTTAGCGTTATAACTGCGGATAAACGATATGAATATAGTTTTAATTAACTATTTTAATAATAATATACGCGTAACTTAATGTTACGGGCGGAATAAAATATATTTTAAGCAAAAAATAATAGATGACGCAATGTCGATCTATGCGGTATATTATAGTTATTTCACAATGAATGTACTATTAAATCGCTTATTAGGGCCTACAATGAGTATCCTAATAAGGGCGGGTTTAAAATATATTTTATATGAATAGTAGAAGACGCATTGTCCTTCTATTATATGCGGTATATTAAATAGTATTTCGCATTGAAGATACTACTAATCGCTTATTAGGTCCTACACAATGAGTATCCTAACAAGGGCGGTGGAATCATCAGGTATTATCCTGCTCGAAGTGACCACTCTATGGTTACTATCCGGGTCGAAGGTACCACTCAATGGTTACTATCCGGCTCGAAGGTACCACTCAATGGTCGCGCCAATATAAAAATATACGTAAATATATTCTCGATATGAAAGTGGACTGTATTTAGATCTACGTGGTGTTAGCAAAGAGGGATAGACAGGATACACACGGCACGTACCTCGTCGGAGGGAGTAGCGTCCAGAACACACGCGCCGCCACGCGGTCAGGGTCCTCCAGCTCGCGGCGGGCAAGAACGGCGTCCAGTCCCACACTCCACACAAACACACACGCGGCGGTGAGCGCGACCAAGGGCCGGGGCACGGGATACCCCGGTGATGTTACAAGGGCACAATGCCTGATGATCTAGAGAGCCTCGTGGAAGCTCTCCGGCGGTGGCCGAGTCCCGAACCTCGCGAAGGCACGGAGCGAACCCGACTGACCGCAGCGACACGAACGTCGCGTTCACGTCTTATTGGACGTGTCACGTGGTTAGTGACCACGCGATGATTGGTTGTGCTCGTATGTAGGGAAGGATGAAGGAACACACCACACAAATAATAAACGTTTAATTTCTACATTTACTATTTTAATTATATTGGCGTTACCACCCTGCTCATACACCACCGAGAGCGGAGGTAACGAGCCCTCTGCAAGCAGTTACCCCCTCTGGCTCAGGCAACTTTCCTGCTCGACGTCAATTATTGAACGTCGCGGGTCCATCACCACGTCGTACTACAAGTAATTATGAGATTTATGAATTGATTTACAATATTTATAATCCATACTAATATTGGAAAAATGACCCGACTAATAAAATACTTCGATTAAAATACAATAAATTACGTAATAAAACGCGTAAATTCATAGAAAAATCAAGAAATAATTACTATCATAATCAAATTAATCAAAACTACAACAATAGTCACGCTTTATGGCAAATTTTGAATTCATTAACAGGTCGCTGCAAAAATTCAATAGACAACTGTATCTTAAAAGCATTTCATAAAAATAACATAGACATTAAAACAATTGCTAATAATTTTGCACAAGAATTTTATTATAGTATTAAAAAAATCATTCCTAAATGCAATAAGCGTCTATTATGTGAAAATGATTATTATTATCCACAAAATAAATCAATGCTACTTAAAAAAGCTAACAGAGATAAAGTATGTAATATAATTAAAAAACTTAATATCAATAAAGCTCCCGGATTCGACAACATTCGATGTATTGACATAAAAAATATATGCACTAAAATCGTAGATATTATAGTTAAATTTATTAATGCATCTATTGTTAATGCTAAATATCCTTTAGAGTTAAAAACTGGAATAATCCGACCTATTCACAAAAAGGGTACGCGAAGTGAGTATGAAAACTATCGCCCGATTACCATTCTTCCGGTATTAGACAAAATCGTGGAAAAATTTATAGCCGAACAAATGCAGAATTTCTATGCCGAAAATAAAATTTTATCTGTCTCTCAATTTGGATTTCAACCGTGTAAGTCAACTTCACAACTTTTGTCAAAATTTACAGATGAAGTAAACTCATGTCTCGATAACAAAAAACATGTACTGCTATTATTTATCGATTATAGTAGGGCATTCGATACACTCAGGCATGACACTCTTATACACAAACTAGACAACTCCGGTATCCGTGGACCTCTTCTGGGATGGTTTAAAGATTATCTTGCTAATAGAAAATTTCGTGTTAAAGTAGGCGATGAAATGAGCAATGAAATGACCATCACCGAGGGTACAGCACAGGGCTCGGTGTTAGGACCTTTATTGTACTTGGCGTATGTAAATGATATGGAACATGTCATCAACCACTGTTCTATCTATCAATATGCTGATGACACCTGTCTAATAGCCTCAGACAATAATATTAATACTGCAGCTCAACAGTTACAGGAAGATTTTACGCGTATCCTAATGTGGTCGCACGATGCGGGTCTTGTCATAAATGTTAAGAAAACAAAAATAGTACATGTACACTCGAGTCATTTGAAAAACTTTAATAATTTTAAAATCACGGCACACAATCACGTATGTCTTCACAAAGGTACATATTATAACCCGGACTGCTCGTGTGAATGTGTGGACCAAGTGCCTTATTATACTTACTTAGGACTGATTGTTGATAACAGATTTAATTGGAACCATCATATAGACTATCTGTGTGATAAACTTAGGGCCATACTCTCAAAATTATATATCATCAGAAATAAAGTACCATACAAAATTCTTCTCGGTATCTATAGATCATTGGCAGAATCAATAATACAATACGGTATCACAAGTTATGGACGTACATTTAATACTTATATTGATAGAATCACAAATTTACAACTAAGACTAATAAAAAAAATTGTACCTATTAATATTAAAAACAAGTTTAAAGATAAACCTCTCGAACTATTTAGCTATTGTAATGTACTGCCAATAAGACAAATGTTTCAAAAGATTTTTCTCATAGAACAATTTCATAACATAAACTTTCAAAATCCCATTTCGCATCAGTTTGCTACCAGACAAATAACTAATAATAAATTAATTATTCCTAAAGTACACAATCTTTATGGGAAGCGTACGGCTAATTTCTTATTACCCACTATACTTAATTCTATGCCACAAAAAGTCAAGAAGGATGTTAATATTAAAAACTACAAAATAATATACAAAAGATATTTTCTCGAATTAATTAAAACAATAAAATAAACATAAAAAACAACATTGTAATGAACACCCTGTATTTGTATGTCATGAATAGATAAGGAACCGGTTTATGTAGTCACATCTTTTGTCTTCCTTGCGAATAACAAACGGTGTTTATGCGACTGTGAGCGTTGCTACAAACCTCGTAAGGTTTCGCATCGCAAAATTGTTTTAAATAAATGTGAATTTTTGTTTTCTAATAAAATAAATAAAAAATAAATAAATAAAAATTATAAATGCGAAAGTAACTCTGTCTGTCTGTCTGTTACTCAATCACGCCTTAACTACTGAACCAATTTGCATGAAATTTGGTATAGAGATATTTTGATACCCGAGAAAGGACATAGGATAGGTTTTATCCCGGAAATCCTACGGGAACGGGTTTTTCTTTGAAAACGCGGGCGAAGCCGCGGGCGGAAAGCTAGTCAACAATAAAAATTTGGAAATACATACAAATAAAACTAAATAATACTTGATAATGAATTAAGGAAATAATAATAACATCAGAAGACTTGTCAAAAATGCGTCACCGCGACCGGTGGAAATAATAATAAATTAATATTTATTTTACGTTTCAGGGTCATCGAGTCGTCCACAACAACGGCAAAGAAGACGATCACCTCCATCACAAAGGCGGCAATCTCAATTAACAACCTTTACTGAAAGGTTTCTTAGCTTGGAAGAGCAACGGATTGAGATTGACCGTCGCTACTGTGAGTTACAGGAGGTGATGGTCAACTCACAAAGGGAGACCAACAGAATGACAGCAGAGGGCCTGATTGCCGTCGGGGAAGGTCTTAAATTATTAGCTGAAAATTTAAAAAAATAAAATACTTTTATACTTAAATACATTTATTAGTTCTTAACTTATTTTAGTAGTAAAAAATTATCTGTGGTTTTACTTATAGTTTCTTAATTTACTAACATTAGTTTATAAGCCCTAATTGAGTTACTAACACCTATGAATATAATTTTCCGGAATAAATAATTTGCATTGATTTTTGATTGAATTAATTACAATTACCGCGTGTTCCTTGCCCTCCATAATTCATTTATCAATCTTTGTCTACATAGCTGACCAAGTGCAGTTTCATTAGGTACATCCTCATTTGAAGCTACACTTTGTCTGGTCCTATGAAAACCAGCCTCAACCTCTAGCTCTGAATTGAATATGGCTGGAGCTGGCAGGCCGGCACGATTACAAATATTGTGAAGCACGCAACATGCTATTACAATCTTCGAAACCGTGTCGGGGTCATAATGTAGGACTCTATGTGCTAATAGGCATCTAAATCTGGCTTTAAGGACCCCAATTGTTCTTTCTACGGTGTTTCTTGCAGTAGCATGCAGCTAGTTATAGTGATGTTCTGGTGTTCCCTCGTCTGCATTTGGAACTGGCACCATTAGGTACTGACGCTGCGGATACCCAGAATCACCTGTAACAATGAATATTGTTAAAAAATAAAATGTTTTGTCATCAACAATTATATTTTTATTAGGAGTTAGGAGTTTTCAATGATTTCGCCTGCTCTCCAATTTTTATGAATTCCGTGAACTTCGGTAATAAAGCCTAAATTACTCAGAAATAAAGTAGTTTTTTTAATGATGAAAGAATTTTTGAAGGAATTAATCCAGTAGTTTTTGAGTTAAATATTTACAAACAAACAAAGATTCGTCTTTATAATTAATTAGCTAAGAGGTAACTCACCTAACAAGTACACAGATTCGCCTGTTTGTACTAATTGTTCGAGGTGGTCCCGAATGATGCAATTATTAAAAATAAGGCTGTCGTGAGTCGCTCCGCCATATGTTGCATCTACATGTATTATGTTCAAATCTGCATCTGTGAACTGCAAAAAGAATTATTTTACAACTATTTTTATGTGGCTGTTCTAATGAATGTTAAAAAAAATATAGGTACTAGCAGCGTCTTGTGATTTATACTGCTTCGTTAATGATCCTATGGAATTGGTCCAAATTTCATTAAATCGATTTTCTGTGGTTCAAGTGCGAAAGCGTATACAGACATTATTATATCAGGCTTACCATTTGTACATTTCTTGCATGATATCCTTTGCGACAGTAGTATCGTTCTTCATGGCAAGTTGGTCTCACCATTGTCACAAAAGTCCCATCTACACATCCTATTACCCCAGGAATACTGAATTTCTCATAGAATCTGCAATAAGAAATAAAAAAATCATTAAATATTTTTCATTAACATGATAGGTTTATTTAGGTAGGTACACAAACCTTGTTTTGAGTCTCAGTCTTTCTTCAGAATTTTGGGGAAATCTTATGTATTTTTTTACTATACTTGGATGGCTTAGGGCTTCTATGACCTCGTGGATACTACGAGATGCTGATGGCTGCGACACAAACGAATTTATGTGTTTTCCACATATCCTTTGATAGCTCCCAGTCGCAAAGAAAGAAAGTGCACATAACAACTGAAAAAAATTAATGAAATTTCTTGAAACTATCAAAATAAAAGGTACTTAATCTGATAAGGAAACCATCCATAATTAAAGTCGGTTAATAACTCAAAACGTTTTTAAAGAAACCGTAAGGGAGAGAAACTTTGGACTTTAACATAGGGTACCTACCACTTGAAAGGGTGACATCATAAAAAATAATCGGGGATTAGATGACGTTATCGTTAGTGGTTCTATGTTCTATGCGAGGAAGTTATGTTACCTACCTACATAATGGAATGTTTTACAGAGTTATGGGAAAGTTATCCCAATATTCACACGGGATCGGGACTTCCGCAGATGAAATCACGGGACCGATGACTATTGTAACAGTAACTTTTCATGACATTATGAATACACATATAAAGCACTTAGATACATACCTTGACTCTAGCAGTTAATCCTCTTCGTCGACGTTGAGGTTTTTTAACTAAAACTTTAATGTCTTCCATCACTTGAGAAACTAGTTCTTCCGATAAACGGTAGCATTCAACAAAATTTTTATTTCGATTAATAATTTGCATTTCCCGAATGCTGGTACTTTGCCGGCGACTTTCTATTATATCCACAGCATTAGCTTCTCGTATTATAGCACTTAATATAAAATAACGCGCCATTTTAGTAAAAAAATATATAAAATTTGTATCAAATTTGTTCCACAACCACTAACTCACTCACGAACTCGGCACCTAATAGGCGAGTGAATTGCTGACAGGTGAATTCGTATTTGTAAATACTCGAACTCGACGTTCGAGGTGTAAAATTACCTTACAGAATGCCGAATTCATACTATAAACGTCAAAATCACAGACATGTATATTTAAGTAGACAACGCAAGTACCGCGATCTGTATGAAAACCAAGCGTGTCATATTTTTTGTACTGACCTTGACGCGTTATGACGTCACGAGCGCTTTTTAGTGATGTTAATTTCATTTTACGCTAAATCGATTAGGCCGCCACTCGCGCGGCGATTCTAGTATCGTCCTATCCCATCGAAGTAAATCGAAAGAAATCAGATCAAACTAGATCTATGTCTAAGAGGTAGTCAAATAAATGAATCGTAATCGATTACTAAATCGATTCAAGACAGAAAAATGATAATTACCATAGACAGAGGGATGATAAAATAAAGTTATAAACCTTTTAATATTCTAACAAGTAAACTAATGTGTTTTAGCTTTTTCTTACATATGCCCATTGAGTTACCATGTACTACGTACTAGAGAGGCCATCGAAAGAAAGTAATGAAACTGTCAATCAATCAATCTTTATGTCCCGTTGCATCGATCCATTTTCCTTTTATGTTCGGGTTACTTGGAAAACTGAAAAAACAAACATAGTCTAAGCAATAAGGAGTTTTCTTAAAAAACTCCCAAGATGACACTTTATAACTAATGGCGTCCATGTCATAATATTTATTTTTAGTACCTTTGTATTAAAATACTTAAAAGTTCTAGGTCAAGTCGTATTAAATGACAAAAAAAATCTATGCCTTTTTTTCTGAAAAATTGCTCCTTCAAATTATCATTTTTCTGTTCGATTATAAAATCGATTAGAATCGAGAACTGTTGCATCAAATGAACATCACTAACCACAAAATTGGACAGAAAAATGAGAACAGAAAAATGAGAAGACGCTATTCATTGCTTGTTATCATACGACGCGATCTTTACCGTGCCAAGTAAAAGCCGCAATGTATTCCGAATCATTTCGTATGATTTGGTATCCGTGTTTGTCACGATCGTTTTCCACAGATATTCTTTATTTGATTTTAAAATAAATAGTGCATATTCTGATTAGAAAATTACTTACCGGTGGAAGGAAACATCTATGCTAACTCGGCCACTCACAGCTGTGGAGTTTCTACAGTTTATAACGGCGCAATTCGGCATTTTACTTTATTCAGCTTCACGTCTTTCCTTGGCGAACTGCAAGCGCGGACTGAGTGTAGGCCAGCGTCAAGTAAGTTTCATAAACTTAGTTTGGACACGGGAAGTACATACACTCGCTTAGTCTATCTTGATACATGTCTGTGGTCAAAATACTCACTTAGCACAGTTCGCCTCGTCGCCGCTCTCGACGATGTGGCGCCACTAGTACTGTCGAGTTTTACAGAATACGAAATCGAAAACTCACCGCGGATTCCGCGTTCGAGTTTTTATAATAACCTTACAGAATAGCACTGCAGATTCCATTGGCGCAACGTAATTTTAAGTTTTCATTTTATATTCAATTAGCTTTATAGTTATTAATTGTTAAGACTTGCATCGAGCAAGACGTATTGTAATAAGTTTATATTAAAGTATTTCTAAGTGAATTCGTAGTTTTTTTTGGGGCCTCCGGCTGTCTGAAACATAATTTGTGTAATTGTTTATTTATTCTGAATCTTTAAGTTTATTGATTTTTATCCTTTACATAAGCTGTATTTAATAAAAAATGTTTAAAACTCGAATTTTCGAAATTTTTGATTTATAAGTTCTATGTAACGTTTTATAATTAAGTTATGGTATAATTAAATGTAGATTTCACTTTTGTACAGCTTAGACATTTTTCTGTATGGATACAGTGCCTTTCGATTTGAAGTTGGATAACATTTCATTTTATAGGTACTATTATAAAATTAAGAGCATGAAAGAAAAAAAAAAGCATTTCTTCATAATGCTATTGTTACCACAAAAAATATTTTCTTAATCGCAAATTTTAAGAGAAAATAAATTAAAATTAAAATTGATGTGGCGACGTTATACATACAGACGTTAGAACAAAGTCCACCATAAGAATGACGTCATTTAGGAATAAGACGATTTTTAAACATTAATAAAAACCTAAATATTTTCAAAAAGTAAAAATTACTGTTAGTTTTTATCTAGTTTTAATTAAAATAAAAATAAAAACAAGTAGCAAAAAATTTTGAAATGTTGTAATTTTGGAGCACCCTGTAAAGTCTGTATTTGTATGAACATAAGTGGAGATCGCGTCCACTTATTTTCATGCGTAAACGATGATATTCATACTCAACAGGTAACTTGGATTAACAAATAGGATAGGTTATATCCCGTAAATCCCACGGGAACGGGAACTATTTATTTATTGCACGCCTCATAAGCGAAGCGTTGAGGTGGGTACTACTGTCACTTCGCGCAAAACATCTGATTTTTCAAACTTAAAATGTCTTTATGTATCATACATTGCACTTGTAAGATAATAAATACACACACATATTAAGAAAAAAACACTATTTTTAACATTCATGATATTTTTGATGTCATTTTTGTTATTTAAACTAGTTAAAAAACAGTTTAAAAAAGTTCTGTCTTGGACGTCCGTGTGTCTGTATGTGCGGAGGATTTTCTTGTTAACACGATAGCGACCGAAATACTTTACTAATCGAGTCTTTTTTTTTTCTCTTACGCTTGAGTATGCTCAGGAATAGAACCCTTTCATTTTTCAGGGTCTGATTCGATGTGGTTTAATTGTTATTAAATAAACAAAAATAATAATTAATAAATAATTATTAAAAAAAAATTATGAGGCGTGCACTTTTGGATTTTCCAAACTTTTTTCGTTTATTTCTATCTGAATAACCTATCAAAAGTAACATTCAATTGTGTAAATTTTATTTATTACGGATTCAACATCAAACAACTCTACGGTAAGTATCAAGGTGCGTATTAACTATAGAGCTATTATTTATTACCTTACCTACCTATATGTTATAGCTAATTACTGCTGGGCGCTGCAGCTGGCTGCGATTTCGTCCATGTATCTACTGAAAGGTTTCATGACATAATATGAGCACAGGGGAATAAAATAAAAAGACCAGTATGTACATCCAAAAATATTTATTTCAATGATTACAAATTATCCTTAATCTAATTTTGAAAATCTAACACTGAATTAGATTCCTTACAATATTATTCAAATTAATAACAAAATAACGTATTTTACGACAAATTAATATTGAACTAATTATGTAGTTAAAACACGAAAGCGCATTACCTTATTATACCAGCTGCATTAACCAAAAATTTTATATGATAATAAGTATAATATTTTCAACTGATATCAAAATGTACGAAAAATAGTACTTAATAAGTAATTGAACTGAGAACATAATTTAATATTCACACAAAGCTGTATTGTTTCGATATACGTTGTTTTTATTGTAAACTGCATTACATATTTTGATAAAAAAATACTGTAAAACAACAGATGATGAAATTTTCAAAATGAAAAAAAAAATACAAATTTGCCGCGCAATCGACATTTGACAGCTCTACGACTGAATGAGGCGGTTAAAAAAGTTTGTATAATATTAATAGAAATAATTATCGAGATTTAAATTGCTCTACACAAGATTTATTTTGTTTGTTTTATTACTATACTTCTTAAAGACACAATTAACTCGTACTCGTAATACGATACCTTGGAGTTGGAGCGAAAATATTGTTTGTAATAATTTGGCTAGGAAAATACAACAAATCAAAAACACTATTTACTATGGAAAAAAAACCAGGAAGGTGAAAAACATATATTTACGATTTCGATGCACTCGACTTTTAGTAAAATAATAGGTAGGTAAAAATATTATTATGGTTTTGATCACAGACATATCTGTGGTTTTGATTTTAGCTACTAGTATCAGAAAGCTGCGTGTTCAATGCACGTCGGGGTCACACAACTGTGGAGGATACAGTAGACAATATACCTAATGAAGTTTTTCATCTTTTTATTTTACTGCAAATACAAAATAAAAATTAAACAATGGTAATGTAAATTCTAAACAAACTACTACCAAAATACAATTAGAACAAAAATCATTTGACTGGTTGATTTCACCCAGAGGCCAGAGGCGGCTCGTGACAAAATTGTATGGGTGTTCACTTGAAATAAAACAACGAAAATACAATAGCGTAGCGGGATAATTTATTACAAAAAAAAATGAGCACCACATTTTATAAATGTCTATAACACTAAAAATTACAAAGTACAGGCTATTTCAAAACGAATTCAATGATTATCAATAATTAGTAAATCACCGAATTTGCATTCGCGAGCGTACCTACGCGTAGGTATCCATAGTGTTTGTTTATACTAAAGGAATGGCAACGTCGCAATTGCTGCTGTCATGCGATGCGGCAACGTTGCGTGAGACTCAAAACGCTACCTGCTACGGTATGAACGATTGTTATAAAAATAAAAGTTATACATATTTGTTGGCGTAAACTATTTTATTCATCATTAATTTTGGAAAATAAATAATGTCAAAATTGATTACAATAAAACGCAGTTTTATTTTATTACATTACAGGTAAATTAGCTTGGAGAAATTTTTGCGTTTGTAGTAGTGTATGGTCAGCAAATAAAAAAAAACAACATTTTATTTTTAGTTTTTATTCAAGTATATAATATTAGTATTATTAATATTTTATTAGTTCCAAACATTACAAGCAGTGCCGATTTTTACTTCAGTGAAGACGTGTATGAATTAGGTGTTCTCCGGCCAAAAATGTAAACCACGGTAAAAGTGAAACTGTTCGAACGGTTCCGAACACTGCTTTGTGTAGCGCATGTCGCGTGACGGTCGGCTGCCGAGTAGGTATACCTACTCGGCAGCCGCGATACACGCGACATGCGCTACACAGACCAAAAAGTTTGAGACGATGTAATAAAAGTTTCACTTTAATAACAAACAATAACAACAATAACAAACAATAACAACAATCAACAAATACAAAATTTAACAATTAAACTACGTAATAATTATAATTTTCGAATGAAATGTGTGCTTTATGTTCTAACGGTACCAAGCGACTGACGCCGGACTGCACGAGGCACCTGCGGACAGCGTAAACTGGTTTATTCTGGTTTTGTGCGTGTTTCCACTTTCCACTATCAAGTGACGATTTATTTATTTGTTTTGTTTCGTAATTATTATGGTCAAATATTAATTACGAAACAAATTATTATGAACAAGATATTTTATTGTTTCACGGTATTCGCCTTGTCATTGGCTCAAGGACGTAAAATTGAATGATATATTATTTTTTTTATAAAGTCAAAACCATTTTCTTTAAAACATAAATCAGAGTATTGCTAGGGATAAGTATAAAATTAAATAGTAATGTTAGGATATCGAAACATTTTTGTATAGGCTAGAACGATATAATGGAAACGCGCTCTAAGATCTGAGTAATATACACACCACTACATATGCAAAAATTTCTCGAGACTAATTTCACTGTACACTATTGTTTTTTTTTATCAAAACATGTATGTATTTGAGTAGTTAGCAGCATATAATATTCTGAATTTCTGATCCATGCCTATTCACTCAAAACTAATAACACTAATGATTTGTAACAGTAAATTATTTCAATAGGTATTTGAACATTTCATAACCAACAAGTAAGAATAATTCGTATACAAGATACAATAACAAATCTAATACACTATTTATTATTTTATTATATTTCATTATGTGAAAATAACCAGGAAGGTGAAAAACATATTTACGAAAACAAAGTAACATATGGTTTTGCTATTAGCTATCAGGAAAAAAAATCGTATTGGAACAAAAGAAGGATTGTAACTGAATTAGGTAATTAGGTATGTTTGTTTCTGGGTGCACCGTTTTCGACGACGCGACGGCCGACGCGTGACGTAAACAGAGTAGGTACCTACTTTGCTAAAACAAACTAAGTAATAAAATTGTGTGTCTGTCTGAAAATTCGCTAAAGCATATTTTACCAATGTTTGCAAGTTTGTGATTACTTTGATAGTTTATCGATTTATAATAATTGTATACTTATATCATTGTTTAAAAATATTCAAACACAATATGATATAGGTACTGATTTATCACTGGTTTCAGTGATGAACTGATGAGTCAATGTTAGCCACAATACTAATCACTTTCGTCATACATGTGTATGAACTATGATTGATGTGATTTGCAATGTGGTGAAATTTCATAAAAATCACGGGCCAATTTTTTGTTTTGAATCCCACCGAAAATACATATACATATTACTAATTGCGTTATTAGAATAATTAATTACTATACCCACGATCAATTATTACAATTTACAATATAGTCTCAAATGCATACTAGAGAAATATTGCAATTTGAATCAAAAAATGCATAGCATACAAAAATAAATTCACAACACAAGAAATTCCGCGCGCAAATCATAGCGCGTGTCAATGAAATCAAGAATGTAATTTTATATCAAGCCGACGACGACGCCGAACTAAAGTACCTACAGTACCATTTACCTTCAGTGTACAATACAGTTTACAGACCTACGACGGACGAACAATAATGAGTAATAAATTGTTTACAAAAAAAAACATAGTTTCTAAGGTCATTAGTTTTATTTTATTTTATTGTTATTTTCTTTGAACGATTGGAAATGAAATTACTCAATTATTACACATAGAACTTTGATTTATTAGAATTATGCGAATTATGTATAAGATAACGAACGCGAATGCACGACATCTAGCGCGTCAATGTCTAAACATCGCCATTCGTTTAGACATTGACGCGCTAGATGTCGTGCTTTATGTCGTGTTTCGCTTGGCAAAAGTCACGCACACTACTGTAGAAGTGTCAAATTTTGCCGGTATTTCACTGTTGTTTTTCTAAGTAAATAATGTAAGTTATTGATTAAAAAGGTCGAACGCGGACACATTTCATTGTAGAGAAGTGATAAAATGATTAGTTTTAAAGAAATAGTGTCTGTGTTAAGTGTTTAGTCGTCATCAAAAATGTATGGAGGGACGGTCGGAACATCCACCTTAAACAAGAATTATTTCATATAGGTTTTCTATTCAAGAACTGCTCTTACCAATTCAAGATCCTTGGCATCTTGTGGATGTGGATAACCTGAGCATGATGGTTGATCAGTAGTATTTGATATGTCAATTAAGGCAAATTGAGATGGATGGTCTGCCTGAAAGAGATAAAAATGTTACTTATAACATTGGATATGGTCCCAAGTAATAATAAATAGATTGCTACAGAAACATGGACTCAATGTTTGGTAAATTGTAAAACTTTTAGTATTTTTTTTATTAAAAGCATTTATTGAACAAACATAGTGTATTATACTTATGGATAGTGTAGCTTTCCAACAACGAAAGAATTAAAAAAATTGGACCAGTACAACAGTAGGACAACTAAAAAAATAACTCAGTAGGTTTTAAGTACCAGTCATCACACCACTTGTCTCATGACACTCTAGGTCTCTAGAGCATATCAGTCAAAAAAGATATTGTGAAGCTTAAGTAAATGAATCCTTAGACACTATCGGAAATTTAAGAACAATTATAATCTTTTTTCCATTAAAATAATATCCTGGTTTTATTATATCGTAATATTGTCTTAATTCTAACTCTAAAATTCTATCCTTACCATATATAGTATTTAATTTTATTAATATATCCTTTAACACATTTGAACTTAACATAGAATGATGTGTTGAGGACGTACGAATGAAAGCTAATGTATTTTCAATTCTAACCAATTCTTGCAATATATTATCATCTACATTTTCTGTCATTATGCTAAGGATTTGGGCAAATTTAGCATATTTTATCAAACGGGATATTTGTATCCTGGAATCAGATAAATTTAAAGTCAATAACGTTCAAGATAGAATTCGAGGACAACCACTGAAAATAAGTAATATCGACTTAAATGAAATACACTTCAACCACAGCCCTGAAAATCATGTAAAGTTGAATTCAATAAATTTGGAAGATCTGCATAAGATTCATACTAAGGTACTGATGCAAGCACCGATTGAACTAGAAAAGAATACATCGACGATATACCATACCACTGTCCCAATTTATACATTCCTTTTGGGCACTTTGCTACTTTTCGCAACTTACAAAGTAATCCGTTATAAGAACGTTACGTGCTGGAAGAATCAAGACGACCCTAATACAAAGACGGAAGATCAAGACAGTCAAAATTGTACCGAATCTTCGCCAGGACCACAGTTTCCAGCAACATTTTATCACACCGTGCTCAAATAGTTGCTGGTCTTCGGGGGGAGGAGTTACGCCAACGGATCCCCAAGACATTGCTGCGTCGACGTTTCTCACGGGAACGTATTGTACGGACGTAGCAGCTAGGCTATTCTGTAAAAAACGCGCCCGAACTCGCATCTCACCTGAGTGAGTCGACTCACTTCACTTTCGAACGTTCGAGTTTTTGGTTTCGCATTCTGTAAACATCCGCTCGGCAGAGGCGAAGCGAAGTGAGTCTCACTTCGAAACTCACTTGCCTAGTGAAGGGATCTTATAGATTTGAATTTATCGACATTGTTATTATCTTTAAAATGCGGCAATTTAACACATTTTGAAGACATAATAACACTTTAGTATTGTACCGTGGGTGGAATTAAACTAAAATTGCAATTTTACACTGATAAATTCTTTAAAATCAAAATAATTCTAGCGTCACTGAAAAAAAAGGACGCTTGTCTGTGGTTCGTTTGACTTATGTTTATTTCTCAAGTGGTTTTTTGTACCTAATTTTAAAGTGTTTCGTGTTGCATTCTTTCTAAAAGTTATGTTGGAGTTTTGGCTGCATATTACATTCGATGTCCCCGAATTTCATTATTTTGTGTTGTTTAATCGATAGCTGGTAGTGGATTTTCTTAACAAACTGCTTTTCTTTTCCATCAAAAATGCGTAGTTTTTGTGAAAATCGAAATTGAAAATGATATTTTTTAAGGTTATTTTTGTACTAAAAACGCAACTTAAAGTAAAATCTTAAGCCATTATAGTATCAAAATGTCTAATTATCACACTCACACGCATTATTTTTAAATATATTTACGTACCTATTACTTTATTTACATATTACAATTTATTTTGTCAAAATAGTATTTTAACAATTTAGTATAGCCAAAAATCGTTCCATATTTTGTATTCACAACAAGCCACAGATAACACAGATTAGTTAATATGACGCAGATCACAGATTAGCAATACAAATATACTAGCTTATCATAGAGTATAAATGATACATTTTAATTTTTAATATTTTTTTTTATAGCTCACTTGCTTCAGTTTTAAAAATCGATTAACTTTTACTTTTAGTATTCAAATAGGTAGCGAGGAGCGAAGCGACGAGCGTGTTAGGTTAACTGTTGAACTGCCGCACGAGCCGAGCGAGCGAAGCGAGCGTGCCGCGGCAGCGGCCGGCGAGTGCCAGAAGCGACTTTAGGGCGATTCCCACTCAAACAAAAAAAAACTACGTAGGTTTAAACAACCTGTTTGTATTTTATTTATGTATCGTAAAATTTTTGTTATTATCAAATGCTATCTAAATTAAAATTACGAAGTGTCTAGTCGTCCGCTAAACGGATGAATAAAATAAATTAGTCGTCCGATTACCGGATGAATAAAATAATTTAATCGTCCGATTATTCGGATTACTAGATAACCTTTTAACACTAAAGCTAGTTGGGTTGGACTAAAGCAAAGGGGGCTCAGGACTTAGAAAATTTTTGATGGAGTTGGTGTCATTATAACACCTATTTATTATTGTTTTATCGTAAAGATTACGCTAATATAAGCATGTTTTATAGGAACAACTTTTCTCTAAAATCAAAAATGGCCGAGATATTCGCCCTCAATTCGTTAGGTTAGGTTTAGGTTAGGTTAGGTTAGGTTTCTTAAAAAAAAAACTACACAGAAATAGGAGCCCCGCGAAGCGGGGCTCCGTCGACGCGCAAAAAAAATCAAGTTTAGGTTAGGTTAGCCGTTAGGTTAGGTTAGGTTAGGTTTCTTAAAAAAAAAACTACACAGAAACAGGAGCCCCGCGAAGCGGGGCTCCGTCGACGCGCAAAAAAAAATCAAGTTTAGGTTAGGTTAGCCGTTAGGTTAGGTTAGGTTAGGTTTCTTAAAAAAAAAACTACACAGAAATAGGAGCCCCGCGAAGCGGGGCTCCGTCGACGCGCAAAAAAAATCAAATACCTACGTGTGCCCTCCTCCCCCCTCTCCTCCCCCCACAAAAAACCTATAATACGTGCGGCAGTTCTCTAAAGAATTATTATTTTATTCATCCGGTAATCGGACAACTAATTTATTTTATTCATCCGTTTAGCGGACGACTAGCGCTGTCCTTAAAATTATTTTTGACAAATTCATTTTAAAAATCACTTTCGAATTATATTTATTATCTACAATTGTGAACGCGTCATAATATAACATTTATTATCTATAATGGCATGTCGTAAATACGTGGTAAATACAAACTTACATTTTCCAGGTAATATAATTTAAGAAATTGTTATAAATAAATTAATAATACGGCATTATATTTAAAAATATTGCCTGTGTGCGAGATTACTAGAAGTTTTAATACGACAATGGTATAAAAGTGTCGTTTTTAGTACAAAAATAACCTTAAAAAAAATAATTTTCATTTTCGATTTTCACAAAAACTACGCATTTTTGTTGGAAAAGAAAAGCAGTTTGTTAAGAAAATCCACTACCAGCTATCGATTAAACAGCACAAAATAATGAAATTCGGGGACATCGAATCAAATATTTAACCGGAGTTTTAGTTAATGTTTCAGTTTGGCTTTATTAAGTTGTTGTGTAATTGCTGTTAAACGTGTTGCATAAATTATTTAAAGGAGAAAACTGCAAAAATAACAACTATGAGGTGAGTAATGTGATTCTTGTATTTAACTAAAATATTATCTTATACAACAAGCTTATTGAAATATTTAACTTAAAATCTTAAACATTGTAGCTCCTCGGAAAGGTCGTCTCATCCCTCCCGTGCCCAAGTAGAGTATCTAGTCGACTATCTTAGCAAACATCCTAGCTTAGCCAAGGGTTTTTCAAAAGTCCCGAGCGCTAGAGACGAAGCTAGAAAAACATGGGAGGAGTTGACTATCAAATTAAATAGCTTGGGAGGCTGCACTAAAACATGGAAACAGTGGACAAAGGTAGGCAATAGGCATATAGAAAACTATTCATCTTATACCGTGTAGGTATCTGGCTTACCTATATATTATTAATAAACTTTTAATTTTGCTTTAGTATTGGTCTGACAAAAAGAGTGCCGTAAAGAAAAAAGCTGCCCTAAGATACCGGGCACGCAATAAGACTGGTGGTGGATGTGAATCGGTGGTGGAGCTTTCAGAGGTGGAGGAGAAAATACTCACATTAATGGGCGGGGAAGGTTTTGCAATTGGTGATAGGCATTTGGAAATTAATCCATTTGAAGTAAGCTATTGTTATCGATTTTGTTGATCCGATACATGTATGTATGTAAAATATAATTATTCAATGTCATGTTCTTTTTTTAGGAAATCCCCGTCCTTACTGATGCCAACGAAAGCCCCACATTGTCGACTTCATCTATGATAAATGAAACCACAACTATTGTAAGTAAATACCTAGTGTATTAATAAAATATTACTTAATAATAAACAACTTATTAGTAAATGTTTCTTATATTGTTCTAGGAATACCAAGTCTTGGATGAGACTGCTATAAATACGGAAAATGTTAGTATGGCAGATACTGAGGTATATATTAATAAGATATTATGAAAATGGTACTTTTTTATTGATTCCAGTATTTGAAATACTATGTTTTTTTTTCAGAGACCTCAACTAATTCAGCAATATGTTAACTGTATCCCGAATCCCGAACCTTCCCCTGCTCATACACCACCGAGAGCGGAGGTAACGAGCCCTCTGCAAGCAGTTACCCCCTCTGGCTCAGGCAACTTTCCTGCTCGACGTCAATTGAACGTCGCGGGTCCATCACCACGTCGTACTACAAGTAATTATGAGATTTATGAATTGATTTACAATATTTATAATCCATACTAATATTATAAATGCGAAAGTAACTCTGTCTGTCTGTCTGTTACTCAATCACGCCTTAACTACTGAACCAATTTGCATGAAATTTGGTATAGAGATATTTTGATACCCGAGAAAGGACATAGGATAGGTTTTATCCCGGAAATCCTACGGGAACGGGTTTTTCTTTGAAAACGCGGGCGAAGCCGCGGGCGGAAAGCTAGTCAACAATAAAAATTTGGAAATACATACAAATAAAACTAAATAATACTTGATAATGAATTAAGGAAATAATAATAACATCAGAAGACTTGTCAAAAATGCGTCACCGCGACCGGTGGAAATAATAATAAATTAATATTTATTTTACGTTTCAGGGTCATCGAGTCGTCCACAACAACGGCAAAGAAGACGATCACCTCCATCACAAAGGCGGCAATCTCAATTAACAACCTTTACTGAAAGGTTTCTTAGCTTGGAAGAGCAACGGATTGAGATTGACCGTCGCTACTGTGAGTTACAGGAGGTGATGGTCAACTCACAAAGGGAGACCAACAGAATGACAGCAGAGGGCCTGATTGCCGTCGGGGAAGGTCTTAAATTATTAGCTGAAAATTTAAAAAAATAAAATACTTTTATACTTAAATACATTTATTAGTTCTTAACTTATTTTAGTAGTAAAAAATTATCTGTGGTTTTACTTATAGTTTCTTAATTTACTAACATTAGTTTATAAGCCCTAATTGAGTTACTAACACCTATGAATATAATTTTCTGGAATAAATAATTTGCATTGATTTTTGATTGAATTAATTACAATTACCGCGTGTTCCTTGCCCTCCATAATTCATTTATCAATCTTTGTCTACATAGCTGACCAAGTGCAGTTTCATTAGGTACATCCTCATTTGAAGCTACACTTTGTCTGGTCCTATGAAAACCAGCCTCAACCTCTAGCTCTGAATTGAATATGGCTGGAGCTGGCAGGCCGGCACGATTACAAATATTGTGAAGCACGCAACATGCTATTACAATCTTCGAAACCGTGTCGGGGTCATAATGTAGGACTCTATGTGCTAATAGGCATCTAAATCTGGCTTTAAGGACCCCAATTGTTCTTTCTACGGTGTTTCTTGCAGTAGCATGCAGCTAGTTATAGTGATGTTCTGGTGTTCCCTCGTCTGCATTTGGAACTGGCACCATTAGGTACTGACGCTGCGGATACCCAGAATCACCTGTAACAATGAATATTGTTAAAAAATAAAATGTTTTGTCATCAACAATTATATTTTTATTAGGAGTTAGGAGTTTTCAATGATTTCGCCTGCTCTCCAATTTTTATGAATTCCGTGAACTTCGGTAATAAAGCCTAAATTACTCAGAAATAAAGTAGTTTTTTTAATGATGAAAGAATTTTTGAAGGAATTAATCCAGTAGTTTTTGAGTTAAATATTTACAAACAAACAAAGATTCGTCTTTATAATTAATTAGCTAAGAGGTAACTCACCTAACAAGTACACAGATTCGCCTGTTTGTACTAATTGTTCGAGGTGGTCCCGAATGATGCAATTATTAAAAATAAGGCTGTCGTGAGTCGCTCCGCCATATGTTGCATCTACATGTATTATGTTCAAATCTGCATCTGTGAACTGCAAAAAGAATTATTTTACAACTATTTTTATGTGGCTGTTCTAATGAATGTTAAAAAAAATATAGGTACTAGCAGCGTCTTGTGATTTATACTGCTTCGTTAATGATCCTATGGAATTGGTCCAAATTTCATTAAATCGATTTTCTGTGGTTCAAGTGCGAAAGCGTATACAGACATTTACAGACATTATTATATCAGGCTTACCATTTGTACATTTCTTGCATGATATCCTTTGCGACAGTAGTATCGTTCTTCATGGCAAGTTGGTCTCACCATTGTCACAAAAGTCCCATCTACACATCCTATTACCCCAGGAATACTGAATTTCTCATAGAATCTGCAATAAGAAATAAAAAAATCATTAAATATTTTTCATTAACATGATAGGTTTATTTAGGTAGGTACACAAACCTTGTTTTGAGTCTCAGTCTTTCTTCAGAATTTTGGGGAAATCTTATGTATTTTTTTACTATACTTGGATGGCTTAGGGCTTCTATGACCTCGTGGATACTACGAGATGCTGATGGCTGCGACACAAACGAATTTATGTGTTTTCCACATATCCTTTGATAGCTCCCAGTCGCAAAGAAAGAAAGTGCACATAACAACTGAAAAAAATTAATGAAATTTCTTGAAACTATCAAAATAAAAGGTACTTAATCTGATAAGGAAACCATCCATAATTAAAGTCGGTTAATAACTCAAAACGTTTTTAAAGAAACCGTAAGGGAGAGAAACTTTGGACTTTAACATAGGGTACCTACCACTTGAAAGGGTGACATCATAAAAAATAATCGGGGATTAGATGACGTTATCGTTAGTGGTTCTATGTTCTATGCGAGGAAGTTATGTTACCTACCTACATAATGGAATGTTTTACAGAGTTATGGGAAAGTTATCCCAATATTCACACGGGATCGGGACTTCCGCAGATGAAATCACGGGACCGATGACTATTGTAACAGTAACTTTTCATGACATTATGAATACACATATAAAGCACTTAGATACATACCTTGACTCTAGCAGTTAATCCTCTTCGTCGACGTTGAGGTTTTTTAACTAAAACTTTAATGTCTTCCATCACTTGAGAAACTAGTTCTTCCGATAAACGGTAGCATTCAACAAAATTTTTATTTCGATTAATAATTTGCATTTCCCGAATGCTGGTACTTTGCCGGCGACTTTCTATTATATCCACAGCATTAGCTTCTCGTATTATAGCACTTAATATAAAATAACGCGCCATTTTAGTAAAAAAATATATAAAATTTGTATCAAATTTGTTCCACAACCACTAACTCACTCACGAACTCGGCACCTAATAGGCGAGTGAATTGCTGACAGGTGAATTCGTATTTGTAAATACTCGAACTCGACGTTCGAGGTGTAAAATTACCTTACAGAATGCCGAATTCATACTATAAACGTCAAAATCACAGACATGTATATTTAAGTAGACAACGCAAGTACCGCGATCTGTATGAAAACCAAGCGTGTCATATTTTTTGTACTGACCTTGACGCGTTATGACGTCACGAGCGCTTTTTAGTGATGTTAATTTCATTTTACGCTAAATCGATTAGGCCGCCACTCGCGCGGCGATTCTAGTATCGTCCTATCCCATCGAAGTAAATCGAAAGAAATCAGATCAAACTAGATCTATGTCTAAGAGGTAGTCAAATAAATGAATCGTAATCGATTACTAAATCGATTCAAGACAGAAAAATGATAATTACCATAGACAGAGGGATGATAAAATAAAGTTATAAACCTTTTAATATTCTAACAAGTAAACTAATGTGTTTTAGCTTTTTCTTACATATGCCCATTGAGTTACCATGTACTAC
This sequence comes from Colias philodice, assembly GCF_061535455.1. NCBI lineage: Eukaryota > Metazoa > Arthropoda > Insecta > Lepidoptera > Pieridae > Colias > Colias philodice. Next base: position 989,614 of record NC_143117.1, on the reverse strand, counting down.
GTACTAGAGAGGCCATCGAAAGAAAGTAATGAAACTGTCAATCAATCAATCTTTATGTCCCGTTGCATCGATCCATTTTCCTTTTATGTTCGGGTTACTTGGAAAACTGAAAAAACAAACATAGTCTAAGCAATAAGGAGTTTTCTTAAAAAACTCCCAAGATGACACTTTATAACTAATGGCGTCCATGTCATAATATTTATTTTTAGTACCTTTGTATTAAAATACTTAAAAGTTCTAGGTCAAGTCGTATTAAATGACAAAAAAAATCTATGCCTTTTTTTCTGAAAAATTGCTCCTTCAAATTATCATTTTTCTGTTCGATTATAAAATCGATTAGAATCGAGAACTGTTGCATCAAATGAACATCACTAACCACAAAATTGGACAGAAAAATGAGAACAGAAAAATGAGAAGACGCTATTCATTGCTTGTTATCATACGACGCGATCTTTACCGTGCCAAGTAAAAGCCGCAATGTATTCCGAATCATTTCGTATGATTTGGTATCCGTGTTTGTCACGATCGTTTTCCACAGATATTCTTTATTTGATTTTAAAATAAATAGTGCATATTCTGATTAGAAAATTACTTACCGGTGGAAGGAAACATCTATGCTAACTCGGCCACTCACAGCTGTGGAGTTTCTACAGTTTATAACGGCGCAATTCGGCATTTTACTTTATTCAGCTTCACGTCTTTCCTTGGCGAACTGCAAGCGCGGACTGAGTGTAGGCCAGCGTCAAGTAAGTTTCATAAACTTAGTTTGGACACGGGAAGTACATACACTCGCTTAGTCTATCTTGATACATGTCTGTGGTCAAAATACTCACTTAGCACAGTTCGCCTCGTCGCCGCTCTCGACGATGTGGCGCCACTAGTACTGTCGAGTTTTACAGAATACGAAATCGAAAACTCACCGCGGATTCCGCGTTCGAGTTTTTATAATAACCTTACAGAATAGCACTGCAGATTCCATTGGCGCAACGTAATTTTAAGTTTTCATTTTATATTCAATTAGCTTTATAGTTATTAATTGTTAAGACTTGCATCGAGCAAGACGTATTGTAATAAGTTTATATTAAAGTATTTCTAAGTGAATTCGTAGTTTTTTTTGGGGCCTCCGGCTGTCTGAAACATAATTTGTGTAATTGTTTATTTATTCTGAATCTTTAAGTTTATTGATTTTTATCCTTTACATAAGCTGTATTTAATAAAAAATGTTTAAAACTCGAATTTTCGAAATTTTTGATTTATAAGTTCTATGTAACGTTTTATAATTAAGTTATGGTATAATTAAATGTAGATTTCACTTTTGTACAGCTTAGACATTTTTCTGTATGGATACAGTGCCTTTCGATTTGAAGTTGGATAACATTTCATTTTATAGGTACTATTATAAAATTAAGAGCATGAAAGAAAAAAAAAAGCATTTCTTCATAATGCTATTGTTACCACAAAAAATATTTTCTTAATCGCAAATTTTAAGAGAAAATAAATTAAAATTAAAATTGATGTGGCGACGTTATACATACAGACGTTAGAACAAAGTCCACCATAAGAATGACGTCATTTAGGAATAAGACGATTTTTAAACATTAATAAAAACCTAAATATTTTCAAAAAGTAAAAATTACTGTTAGTTTTTATCTAGTTTTAATTAAAATAAAAATAAAAACAAGTAGCAAAAAATTTTGAAATGTTGTAATTTTGGAGCACCCTGTAAAGTCTGTATTTGTATGAACATAAGTGGAGATCGCGTCCACTTATTTTCATGCGTAAACGATGATATTCATACTCAACAGGTAACTTGGATTAACAAATAGGATAGGTTATATCCCGTAAATCCCACGGGAACGGGAACTATTTATTTATTGCACGCCTCATAAGCGAAGCGTTGAGGTGGGTACTACTGTCACTTCGCGCAAAACATCTGATTTTTCAAACTTAAAATGTCTTTATGTATCATACATTGCACTTGTAAGATAATAAATACACACACATATTAAGAAAAAAACACTATTTTTAACATTCATGATATTTTTGATGTCATTTTTGTTATTTAAACTAGTTAAAAAACAGTTTAAAAAAGTTCTGTCTTGGACGTCCGTGTGTCTGTATGTGCGGAGGATTTTCTTGTTAACACGATAGCGACCGAAATACTTTACTAATCGAGTCTTTTTTTTTTCTCTTACGCTTGAGTATGCTCAGGAATAGAACCCTTTCATTTTTCAGGGTCTGATTCGATGTGGTTTAATTGTTATTAAATAAACAAAAATAATAATTAATAAATAATTATTAAAAAAAAATTATGAGGCGTGCACTTTTGGATTTTCCAAACTTTTTTCGTTTATTTCTATCTGAATAACCTATCAAAAGTAACATTCAATTGTGTAAATTTTATTTATTACGGATTCAACATCAAACAACTCTACGGTAAGTATCAAGGTGCGTATTAACTATAGAGCTATTATTTATTACCTTACCTACCTATATGTTATAGCTAATTACTGCTGGGCGCTGCAGCTGGCTGCGATTTCGTCCATGTATCTACTGAAAGGTTTCATGACATAATATGAGCACAGGGGAATAAAATAAAAAGACCAGTATGTACATCCAAAAATATTTATTTCAATGATTACAAATTATCCTTAATCTAATTTTGAAAATCTAACACTGAATTAGATTCCTTACAATATTATTCAAATTAATAACAAAATAACGTATTTTACGACAAATTAATATTGAACTAATTATGTAGTTAAAACACGAAAGCGCATTACCTTATTATACCAGCTGCATTAACCAAAAATTTTATATGATAATAAGTATAATATTTTCAACTGATATCAAAATGTACGAAAAATAGTACTTAATAAGTAATTGAACTGAGAACATAATTTAATATTCACACAAAGCTGTATTGTTTCGATATACGTTGTTTTTATTGTAAACTGCATTACATATTTTGATAAAAAAATACTGTAAAACAACAGATGATGAAATTTTCAAAATGAAAAAAAAAAATACAAATTTGCCGCGCAATCGACATTTGACAGCTCTACGACTGAATGAGGCGGTTAAAAAAGTTTGTATAATATTAATAGAAATAATTATCGAGATTTAAATTGCTCTACACAAGATTTATTTTGTTTGTTTTATTACTATACTTCTTAAAGACACAATTAACTCGTACTCGTAATACGATACCTTGGAGTTGGAGCGAAAATATTGTTTGTAATAATTTGGCTAGGAAAATACAACAAATCAAAAACACTATTTACTATGGAAAAAAAACCAGGAAGGTGAAAAACATATATTTACGATTTCGATGCACTCGACTTTTAGTAAAATAATAGGTAGGTAAAAATATTATTATGGTTTTGATCACAGACATATCTGTGGTTTTGATTTTAGCTACTAGTATCAGAAAGCTGCGTGTTCAATGCACGTCGGGGTCACACAACTGTGGAGGATACAGTAGACAATATACCTAATGAAGTTTTTCATCTTTTTATTTTACTGCAAATACAAAATAAAAATTAAACAATGGTAATGTAAATTCTAAACAAACTACTACCAAAATACAATTAGAACAAAAATCATTTGACTGGTTGATTTCACCCAGAGGCCAGAGGCGGCTCGTGACAAAATTGTATGGGTGTTCACTTGAAATAAAACAACGAAAATACAATAGCGTAGCGGGATAATTTATTACAAAAAAAAATGAGCACCACATTTTATAAATGTCTATAACACTAAAAATTACAAAGTACAGGCTATTTCAAAACGAATTCAATGATTATCAATAATTAGTAAATCACCGAATTTGCATTCGCGAGCGTACCTACGCGTAGGTATCCATAGTGTTTGTTTATACTAAAGGAATGGCAACGTCGCAATTGCTGCTGTCATGCGATGCGGCAACGTTGCGTGAGACTCAAAACGCTACCTGCTACGGTATGAACGATTGTTATAAAAATAAAAGTTATACATATTTGTTGGCGTAAACTATTTTATTCATCATTAATTTTGGAAAATAAATAATGTCAAAATTGATTACAATAAAACGCAGTTTTATTTTATTACATTACAGGTAAATTAGCTTGGAGAAATTTTTGCGTTTGTAGTAGTGTATGGTCAGCAAATAAAAAAAAACAACATTTTATTTTTAGTTTTTATTCAAGTATATAATATTAGTATTATTAATATTTTATTAGTTCCAAACATTACAAGCAGTGCCGATTTTTACTTCAGTGAAGACGTGTATGAATTAGGTGTTCTCCGGCCAAAAATGTAAACCACGGTAAAAGTGAAACTGTTCGAACGGTTCCGAACACTGCTTTGTGTAGCGCATGTCGCGTGACGGTCGGCTGCCGAGTAGGTATACCTACTCGGCAGCCGCGATACACGCGACATGCGCTACACAGACCAAAAAGTTTGAGACGATGTAATAAAAGTTTCACTTTAATAACAAACAATAACAACAATAACAAACAATAACAACAATCAACAAATACAAAATTTAACAATTAAACTACGTAATAATTATAATTTTCGAATGAAATGTGTGCTTTATGTTCTAACGGTACCAAGCGACTGACGCCGGACTGCACGAGGCACCTGCGGACAGCGTAAACTGGTTTATTCTGGTTTTGTGCGTGTTTCCACTTTCCACTATCAAGTGACGATTTATTTATTTGTTTTGTTTCGTAATTATTATGGTCAAATATTAATTACGAAACAAATTATTATGAACAAGATATTTTATTGTTTCACGGTATTCGCCTTGTCATTGGCTCAAGGACGTAAAATTGAATGATATATTATTTTTTTTATAAAGTCAAAACCATTTTCTTTAAAACATAAATCAGAGTATTGCTAGGGATAAGTATAAAATTAAATAGTAATGTTAGGATATCGAAACATTTTTGTATAGGCTAGAACGATATAATGGAAACGCGCTCTAAGATCTGAGTAATATACACACCACTACATATGCAAAAATTTCTCGAGACTAATTTCACTGTACACTATTGTTTTTTTTTATCAAAACATGTATGTATTTGAGTAGTTAGCAGCATATAATATTCTGAATTTCTGATCCATGCCTATTCACTCAAAACTAATAACACTAATGATTTGTAACAGTAAATTATTTCAATAGGTATTTGAACATTTCATAACCAACAAGTAAGAATAATTCGTATACAAGATACAATAACAAATCTAATACACTATTTATTATTTTATTATATTTCATTATGTGAAAATAACCAGGAAGGTGAAAAACATATTTACGAAAACAAAGTAACATAATATGGTTTTGCTATTAGCTATCAGGAAAAAAAATCGTATTGGAACAAAAGAAGGATTGTAACTGAATTAGGTAATTAGGTATGTTTGTTTCTGGGTGCACCGTTTTCGACGACGCGACGGCCGACGCGTGACGTAAACAGAGTAGGTACCTACTTTGCTAAAACAAACTAAGTAATAAAATTGTGTGTCTGTCTGAAAATTCGCTAAAGCATATTTTACCAATGTTTGCAAGTTTGTGATTACTTTGATAGTTTATCGATTTATAATAATTGTATACTTATATCATTGTTTAAAAATATTCAAACACAATATGATATAGGTACTGATTTATCACTGGTTTCAGTGATGAACTGATGAGTCAATGTTAGCCACAATACTAATCACTTTCGTCATACATGTGTATGAACTATGATTGATGTGATTTGCAATGTGGTGAAATTTCATAAAAATCACGGGCCAATTTTTTGTTTTGAATCCCACCGAAAATACATATACATATTACTAATTGCGTTATTAGAATAATTAATTACTATACCCACGATCAATTATTACAATTTACAATATAGTCTCAAATGCATACTAGAGAAATATTGCAATTTGAATCAAAAAATGCATAGCATACAAAAATAAATTCACAACACAAGAAATTCCGCGCGCAAATCATAGCGCGTGTCAATGAAATCAAGAATGTAATTTTATATCAAGCCGACGACGACGCCGAACTAAAGTACCTACAGTACCATTTACCTTCAGTGTACAATACAGTTTACAGACCTACGACGGACGAACAATAATGAGTAATAAATTGTTTACAAAAAAAAACATAGTTTCTAAGGTCATTAGTTTTATTTTATTTTATTGTTATTTTCTTTGAACGATTGGAAATGAAATTACTCAATTATTACACATAGAACTTTGATTTATTAGAATTATGCGAATTATGTATAAGATAACGAACGCGAATGCACGACATCTAGCGCGTCAATGTCTAAACATCGCCATTCGTTTAGACATTGACGCGCTAGATGTCGTGCTTTATGTCGTGTTTCGCTTGGCAAAAGTCACGCACACTACTGTAGAAGTGTCAAATTTTGCCGGTATTTCACTGTTGTTTTTCTAAGTAAATAATGTAAGTTATTGATTAAAAAGGTCGAACGCGGACACATTTCATTGTAGAGAAGTGATAAAATGATTAGTTTTAAAGAAATAGTGTCTGTGTTAAATGTTTAGTCGTCATCAAAAATGTATGGAGGGACGGTCGGAACATCCACCTTAAACAAGAATTATTTCATATAGGTTTTCTATTCAAGAACTGCTCTTACCAATTCAAGATCCTTGGCATCTTGTGGATGTGGATAACCTGAGCATGATGGTTGATCAGTAGTATTTGATATGTCAATTAAGGCAAATTGAGATGGATGGTCTGCCTGAAAGAGATAAAAATGTTACTTATAACATTGGATATGGTCCCAAGTAATAATAAATAGATTGCTACAGAAACATGGACTCAATGTTTGGTAAATTGTAAAACTTTTAGTATTTTTTTTATTAAAAGCATTTATTGAACAAACATAGTGTATTATACTTATGGATAGTGTAGCTTTCCAACAACGAAAGAATTAAAAAAATTGGACCAGTACAACAGTAGGACAACTAAAAAAATAACTCAGTAGGTTTTAAGTACCAGTCATCACACCACTTGTCTCATGACACTCTAGGTCTCTAGAGCATATCAGTCAAAAAAGATATTGTGAAGCTTAAGTAAATGAATCCTTAGACACTATCGGAAATTTAAGAACAATTATAATCTTTTTTCCATTAAAATAATATCCTGGTTTTATTATATCGTAATATTGTCTTAATTCTAACTCTAAAATTCTATCCTTACCATATATAGTATTTAATTTTATTAATATATCCTTTAACACATTTGAACTTAACATAGAATGATGTGTTGAGGACGTACGAATGAAAGCTAATGTATTTTCAATTCTAACCAATTCTTGCAATATATCATCTACATTTTCTGTCATTATGCTAAGGATTTGGGCAAATTTAGCATATTTTATCAAACGGGATATTTGTATCCTGGAATCAGATAAATTTAAAGTCAATAACGTTCAAGATAGAATTCGAGGACAACCACTGAAAATAAGTAATATCGACTTAAATGAAATACACTTCAACCACAGCCCTGAAAATCATGTAAAGTTGAATTCAATAAATTTGGAAGATCTGCATAAGATTCATACTAAGGTACTGATGCAAGCACCGATTGAACTAGAAAAGAATACATCGACGATATACCATACCACTGTCCCAATTCTGTGCCTCCAGTGAATAAGGGAATAACTCAAAAACAGCACTTTTCAGGAGAGACAAAAAACTATATATCAATACTAAATCTTTATTAATTCAAAATTTTAAGCTTGTATGTGTAAGATATGATGTAAGACTATATTTTTACATATGAACACATATTGTAACAACCCCATAAATATACTTTTTTCGTGTTTTTTTGTAGTTGTGGCCTTATGAACGAGTACTTCATGGAATAACTCAATGTATTCACATAATTTTTTTTTTACTCTTTGCAATATAACGACTTATGCCCTTATGCACTATGTTCATAATTGCACAACACGACTTATATTATTGCCAGTTTTGGTTTTATAGAAATGATGTGACTTATTATGCTTGAAATTTGTGTACTTTATGACTCATTTGAGGCATTTTAGTGGAAAAACTATGCGTGTAGCTTGAAAAACGAATGAAAAAAACAAAACAACATTTAGGTATTTATGCATTTAACCCTAGAAGTCTAATCTACGTAAATTTGACGTATGAACTCTTCTATATTTACCATCGAATCGCTGCAAAATCCAGAACCAACTTATTAGCCGTCGAGACCTAGCAGTACATAGTTGGCTCATCCCGGTAAATTCCGCCATTTGGTTGTAAAGAGGATGTTGTGCGTCATTTTGACGTATAATTGGGCTTTTCGTAACTTTTAAGATTGTTTCAAATTTTTATTTTGTGATTTATTTGAATAATTTTTTTCCAAGTCACGTTTCACATGATATCTATAGTATTATACTATAGATTGAGTATAAAATGGCATCCAGACAACTTTTGTACTAGGGCGAAAAACCTTCAATTTTAGTAAATGACGATTATTGTCCTCCGCTGGATTTAGACTTCAAGATTTGTCTATGCTTCAAGCAAAGGGATTGGGTGGCTGAAGATGTTGTCCGGAGTAAAACCGAATATGTTATGGGGTTTTGTTACCCATGTATAATGAAAGTCGTAGATTGTAAAATAAACCTTTAATCGATCTTTCAATAATACAGTACTATGTTGTTAATGCTATACAATGTTTCACCAGTCACCACAATGAGTCTAGTCTGTACAGGTTAGCAGGAGACAATCATTGAGTATTGGTATTAAATACGTATCAACTGCGTATTGCGTTTTGCGTATTAACTATTGTCCTATATAGTGAAAATTAATAGTCGAATCAATTTAAAAATTCGATCAAGTGCGTTCCGTTTCGTAAAATATAGATAATAAAAGTGGCAACGCCACAGTGTCATGGTGGTATACATTGAGGATACAAGGACTATAAAGAGATAAGAGAGAATCCGTCCTTTTGGGATTGGGAAGGCCATAAATAAAAAAGAAGAAGAGATAAGAGAAGCCCGAAAACCATATTCCTGTATGTTCAGTTAATACAGGAAAAGTTATAGGTGGTCACTTGGTGAGTGGCGATTTTTTACGGCATGATATAGAATTTTAACAATTTCTATATCATATAATATCAAAATAATATAGATAAATAAAGAAAATACAATGAGCCGCAAAGATTTTATGAAAAAATTAAGCACAGATTTGAAGGTGCCTTGGATGCAAATACGACTTGTGGCACGCACTTTGAAGAGACTCTACGTGACAATAGCCCAATTTTTTCAAAATATGTGGTACCAGAGTATCCATAAAATGTTTACGAAAATGCAGGACCAAAGAAGTATCGATATTGCGGATTTTTTTCCTATAAAAAAGGCAAATTACCAAAGCACAGTGGCTAAAACGCTATAAGCGGAGAAAACAATATTCATAATTGTCAAGACTGGTTATAAATACTTTTTTTTATGCGACTATTATAGACTATAATATTATTATTGTAGTTAGATAATTTTTTTAAAAAAAGATTAAAAACGAGTTATTTTTTAAAAACTTACCCAATTATAAGAAGAAAATATAAGTTTAACATTTTTGTTGGCTTTTTTTAGATGATTCAATTATCGTTCTGTATTTATATAAACAAAGAGTATATTATCATTAAATGCACTTAATGTGTAAACTGTATTTTTAATATCTATTGCAAAAAATAGTTAATTTCCATAGAAATATATTAGTATCCCAAGTTAACTGATAAATACCTTTTTTAAAAAATATAAAGATTTGTTGTTGGAGATTTATTGAAAAAACGATTTAAAAATAATAAGGAATAGAGTGTGTTGTTTCCTTGCAGTATTCAATTAATAGACCAATAGCAACACGGCATTAATGCCAAACTGTCTCATGTCGTCACTTGAACCAATGACACTAAAAGAGTTGTTCCTTTATGCTCATGTTAGAAAAATGACACAAATGCGTTTATACTAAAATAGTGTTAGGACTGATGGAACAAAATGAATTAAGTCTTTATTCAAAAAGTATAACTACACATACGTCTTTGTGTTCGTGGGTACTTTTGACTCGAGACGAATAGTTCCTTTGCGATTGCCTAAAATGATGGATAAGGTAACTTATACCGTTAATCACACCCTACTTATACCGTTTGGGTCATTCGAAAAAATGGGTTAGGATGCAGCTAGAGATATGACCTTTTGATATGTTGTGTATTTTGACGAGCTGAATCCAATGGTGCAATAAAAACCAAAGGGAATAACTCGTCTTACTCCCTTATTCACTGGAGGCACAGAATTTATACATTCCTTTTGGGCACTTTGCTACTTTTCGCAACTTACAAAGTAATCCGTTATAAGAACGTTACGTGCTGGAAGAATCAAGACGACCCTAATACAAAGACGGAAGATCAAGACAGTCAAAATTGTACCGAATCTTCGCCAGGACCACAGTTTCCAGCAACATTTTATCACACCGTGCTCAAATAGTTGCTGGTCTTCGGGGGGAGGAGTTACGCCAACGGATCCCCAAGACATTGCTGCGTCGACGTTTCTCACGGGAACGTATTGTACGGACGTAGCAGCTAGGCTATTCTGTAAAAAACGCGCCCGAACTCGCATCTCACCTGAGTGAGTCGACTCACTTCACTTTCGAACGTTCGAGTTTTTGGTTTCGCATTCTGTAAACATCCGCTCGGCAGAGGCGAAGCGAAGTGAGTCTCACTTCGAAACTCACTTGCCTAGTGAAGGGATCTTATAGATTTGAATTTATCGACATTGTTACCTTTTGTACACATTTTGTACCTAATTTTAAAGTGTTTCGTGTTGCATTCTTTCTAAAAGTTATGTTGGAGTTTTGGCTGCATATTACATTCGATGTCCCCGAATTTCATTATTTTGTGTTGTTTAATCGATAGCTGGTAGTGGATTTTCTTAACAAACTGCTTTTCTTTTCCATCAAAAATGCGTAGTTTTTGTGAAAATCGAAATTGAAAATGATATTTTTTAAGGTTATTTTTGTACTAAAAACGCAACTTAAAGTAAAATCTTAAGCCATTATAGTATCAAAATGTCTAATTATCACACTCACACGCATTATTTTTAAATATATTTACGTACCTATTACTTTATTTACATATTACAATTTATTTTGTCAAAATAGTATTTTAACAATTTAGTATAGCCAAAAATCGTTCCATATTTTGTATTCACAACAAGCCACAGATAACACAGATTAGTTAATATGACGCAGATCACAGATTAGCAATACAAATATACTAGCTTATCATAGAGTATAAATGATACATTTTAATTTTTAATGTTTTTTTTATAGCTCACTTGCTTCAGTTTTAAAAATCGATTAACTTTTACTTTTAGTATTCAAATAGGTAGCGAGGAGCGAAGCGACGAGCGTGTTAGGTTAACTGTTGAACTGCCGCACGAGCCGAGCGAGCGAAGCGAGCGTGCCGCGGCAGCGGCCGGCGAGTGCCAGAAGCGACTTTAGGGCGATTCCCACTCAAACAAAAAAAAACTACGTAGGTTTAAACAACCTGTTTGTATTTT